>NW_027436604.1:0-71931 GCF_031877795.1 Strix aluco | reverse complement strand
TCACTCTCCTCTTCCTCTCTCTTTCTCTCCTCTCTCTTCCTCCACTCTCTTCCTCCTCTCTTCCTTCTCTCTCTCTCTTCCTCTCTCTTCCTCTCTCTCTCTTTCATCTCACGCCTCCTCCTCTCTCTTCCTCCCTCTATTTTCCTCCTCTCTTCTCCTGCTCTGTCTTCCTCCTGTCTCGTTTTCCTCTCTCTTCCTCCTCTCTCTTCTCTCTCATTTACTACTCTCTTTTCCTCCACCTCTTCCTCCTCTCTCCTTTTCCTCTGTCTTCCTCCTCTCTTCTCTACTCTCTCATCTTCCTCTCTGTTCCTTCTCTGTTTTCCTCCTCTCTTCCTCCTCTCTGCTCTTCCTCTCTCTTCCTCCTCTCTCTTCCTCCTATCTTTCCCTCCTCTCTCCATTCCTCTCTCTTCCTCCTCTGTCCTCCTCCTCTCTCTCTCTTCCTCTCTTTTCCTCTCTCTTTTCCTCCACCTCTTCCTCCACTCTCCTCTTTTCCTCTCTTCTCTCCTCTCTCATTCTTCCTCTCTTTCTTCCTCCTCTCTCTTCATCCTCTCTCTTCATCCTCTCTCTTCCTCCTCTCTGTTCGTCCTCTCTCTTCCTCCTCTCTCCTCTTTCTCTCTCTTCCTCCTCTCTCCTCCTTCTCACTCACTTTCCTCCTCTCTCTTCGTCCTCTCTTTTCCTCCTCTCTCTCTTCCTCCTCTCTTTCCTCTCCTCTCTCCTCTTCCCATCTCTTCCTCCTTTCCCCTCCTCGTCTCTTCTTTTCCTCTTCTCTTCTCCTCCTCTCTCTTCCTCCTCTCTCCTCTTACTCTCTCGTCTCCTCTATCCTCCTCCTCTCTCCTCTTCCTTCTCTTCCTCCTCACTCTTCCTCCTCTCTCTCTTCCACCACTCTCATCTTCCTCTCTCTTCCTCCTCTCTATTCCTCCTCTGTCATCCTCCTCTCTTTCTCCTCTCTTCTTTCCTCCTATATCATCCTCCTCTCTCTCTTCCTCCTCTCTATTCCTCCTCTCTCTTTTTCCTCTCTCTTCCTCCTTTTTCCTCTTCCTCCCTCTCCTCCTCTCTCTTCCTCCTCTCTCTCTCCTACTCAATCTATTCTCTCTCTCTATTCTCCTCTCTCTTCTCCTCTCTCTTCCTCCTCTCTTTCCTCCTCTCATCTCCTCCTCTCTCTCTCTCCTCCTCTCTCTTCCTCCTCTCTCTTCCTCCTCTCTCTTCTCCTCTCTTCTTTCCCTCCTCTTCCTCCTCTCTCCTTTTCCTCTCTCTTCCTCCTCTCTCTTCCTCCTCTTCCTCTTCCTCTCTCTTCCTCCTCTCTCTTCTCCTCTCTCTTCCTCCTCTCTTTTCCTCCTCTCTATTTTCCTCTCTCTTCTCCTCTCTCTCTTCCTCCCCTCTCTTTCTCTCTCTCTCTTCCTCCTCTCTATTCCTCCACTGTCTTCCTCCTCTCTTTCCTCTCTCTTCCTCCTCCTCCTCTCTTTCTCCTCTCTCTTCTCTGCTCCCTTTTCCTCCTCACTCTTCCTCCTCTCTCTTCCTTCCTCTCTCTTCCTCCTCTCTTTCCTCCACCTATTCCTCCCCTCTCCTTTTGCTCTCTCTTCCTCCTCTCTCTTCCACCTCACTTTTCCTCCTCTCTCACCGCCTCCTCTGTCCTCTTCCTCTCTCTTCCTCCTCTATCTTCCTCCTCTCTTTTCCTCCTCTCTCCCAATTCCTCTCTATTCCTCCTCTCTCTTCCTCCTCTCTTCCTTTCCTCTTTCTTTCTCCTCTCTCATTTCCTCTCTCTTCATCCTCTCTCTCTTCCTGCTCTATTTCCTCCTCTCTCTTCATCCTCTCTATTCCTCCTCTATCCTCTTCCTCTCTCTTCCTCCTCTCTCTTACTCCTTCTCTACTCCTCTCTTTCTCCTTCTATCTTCATACTCTTTACTTCATTTATCTTGTTTTTTCTCTTTTCTCCCATTCCTCTCTCTTCTCCTCTCTCCTCCTCCTATTTTCTTCTTCCTCTTTCTTCCTCCTCTCTCTTCCTCCTCTCCTCTCCTCTCCTCTCTCTTCATCCTCTCTCCTCCTTCTTTCTCCTCTTCCTCTCTCTTCCTCCTCTCTTTTCCTCCACCTCTTCCTACTCTCTTCTTTTCCTCTCTCTTCTTCTCTGTTTTCCTACTCTCTCTTCCTCCTCTCTCCTCTTCCTCTCTCTTCCTCTTCTCTCCTCCTCCTCTCTCCTCTTCCTCTGCTCTTCCTCACCTGTCTTTTCCTCATCTCTATTTTTCCTCTCTCTTCCTCCTCTCTCTTCCTCTTACTCTTCCTCCACTCTCTTCCTCCTCTCTTCCTCCTCTCTCCTCTTCATTCTCTCTTCTCCTCTCTTTCCTCCACCTCTTCCTCCTCTCTCTCTTTCCTCTCTCTTTCTCCACTCTCATTTTCCTCTCTCTCTCCTCTCTCTTCCTGCTCTCTTTTCCTCCGCTCTCTTCCTCCTCTCTCTTCCTCCTCTCTCTTCCTCCTCTCTCCTCTTCCTCTCTCTTCCTCCTCTCTCTTCCTCCTCTCTCCTCCTCCTCTCTCCTCCTCCTCTCTCTTCCTCCTCTCTCTTTCTCCTCTCTTTCCCCTCCTCTCTCCCATTCCTCTCTTCCTCCTCTCTCTTCCTCCTCTCTCTTCCTCCTCTCTTTTCCTCCTCTCTATTTTTCTTCTCTTCCTCCTCTCTCTTCCTCCTCTCTCTTTCTCATCTCTCTTTCTCATCTCTCTTTCTCACATCTCTTTCTCCTCTCTTCCTCCTCTCTCCTCTTCCACTCTCTTCCTCCTCTCTCTTCCTCCTCACGCCTAGTCCTCTCTCTTCCTCCTCTCTTTCTTATTCATTATTACTTTTATTCTGTTCCTCACCCCTTCTCTCTTCCTTCTCTCTCTTTCTCATCTCTCTTTTCCTCTCTCTTCCTCCTCTCTCCATTTCCTCTGTCTTCCTCCTCTCTCTTCGTCCTCTCTCTTACTCCTCTCTTTTCCTACTCTCTCCTCTTCCTCTCTCTTCCTCCTCTCTTTCCCTCCTTTCTCTTCCTCTCTCTTCTCTTCCACTATCTTCCTCCTCTCTCTTCCTCCTCTCTTTCCCTCCTCTCTCCCATTCCTCTCTCTTCCTCCTCTCTCCTCCTCCTCTCTCCTCTTCCTCTCTCCTCCTCCTCCTCTCTCTCTTCCTCTCTGTTCCTCCTCTCTCCTCTCTCCTCCTCTCTCCTCTTCCTCTCTCTTCCTCCTCTCTTTTCCTCCACCTCTTCCTCCTCTCTCCTTTTCCTCTCTTCCTCCTCTCTCATTTTCCTCTTTCTTCCTCCTCTCTCTTTCTCCTCTTTCCTCCTCCTCTCTCTTCCTCCTCTCTTTTCCTCCTCTCTCTTCCTACTCTCTCCTTTTACTCTCCTTTCCTCCTCTCTCTTCCTCCTCTCTCTTCCTCCTCTCTTTTCCCCCACATCTTCCTCCTCTCTCCTTTTACTCTCTCTTCTTCCTCTGTTTTCCTCCTCTCTCTTCCTCCTCTCTCCTCTACCACTCTCTTCCTCCTCTCTTTTCCTCCAACTCTTCCTCCTCTGTCATTTTCCTCTCTCTTCCTCCTCTCTCATTTTTCTCTCTTTCCTGCTCTCTCTTACTCCTCTCTCTTTCTCCTCTCTCTTTCTCCTCTCTCTTCGTCCTCTCTCTTCCTCCTCTCTCTCTTCCTCCTCTCTCCTCTTCTCTCTCTCCTCCTCCTCTCACCTCTTCCTCTCTCTTCCTCCTCTCTCTTCTTCCTCTCTCTCCTCCTCCTCCCTCTCCCTCCTCTCTCTTCTTCCTCTCTCTTCCTCCTCTCTTTTCTTCTTTTCTCCTCTTCTCTCTCTCTCCTCCTCTCACTTTCTCCTCTCTTCTTCCTCCTCTTTCTTCCTCCTCTCTATACCTCCTCTCTCCTTTTCCTATCTCTTCCTACTCTGTCTTTTCTCCTCTCTCTTCCTCCTCTCTCTTCCTCCTCTCTCTTCCTCCTCTCTTCTTCCTCCTCTCTATTCCTCCTCCCTCCTTTCCTCTCTCTTCCTCCTTTCTCCTTTTCTCTCTTCCTTCCTCTCTCTCTTCCTCCTCTCTCTTCCTCCTCTCTTTTCCTCCACCTCTTCCTCCTCTCTCATTTTCCTCTCTCTTCCTCCTCTCTCATTTTCCTCTCTCGTCTCTCCTATCTCTTCCTCCTCTCTTCCTCTTCCTCTCTCTTCCTCCTCTCTCTTCCTCCTCACTATTCCTCCTCTCTCTTTTCCTCTCTCTTCCTCCTTTCACCTCTTCCTCCCTCTCCCTCATCTCCCTTCCTCCACTCTCTTCCTCCACTCTCTTCCTCCTCCTCTTCCTCCTCTCTCTTCCTCCTCTCTCTTCCTCCTCTCTCCTCCTACTCACTCCTCTACCTCTCTCTTCCTCCTCTCTTTTCCTCCACCTCTTCCTCCTCCCTCCTTTTCCTCTCTCTTCCTCCTCTCTCTTCCTACTCTCTCCTCTAGCTCTCTCTTCCTCCTCTCTTTTCCTCTACTCTTCCTCCACTCTCTTCTCCTCTCTTCTCCTCTCTCCTCCTTCATCTCTCTTCCTCCTCTCTTTTCCTCCACCTCTTCCTCCTCTCTCCTCCTTTTCCTCTCTCTTCTCCACTCTCATTTTCCTCTCTCTTCCTCCTCTCTCTTCTGCTCTCTTTCCTCCGCTCTCTTCCTCCTCTCTCTTCCTCCTCTCTCTTCCTTCTCTCTTTTCCTCCTCTCTCCTCTTCCTCTCTCTTCCTCCTCTCTCTCTTCCTCCTCTCTCCTCCTCCTCTCTCTTCCTCCTCTCTCTTCCTCCTCTCTTCCCTCCTCTCTCCCATTCCTCTCTTCCTCCTCTCTCTTCCTCCTCTCTTTCCTCCTCTCTATTTTTCTTCTCTTCCTCCTCTCTCTTTCTCATCTCTCTTTCTCATCTCTCTTTCTCCACTCTCTTTCTCCTCTCTTCCTCCTCTCTCCTCTTCCACTCTCTTCCTCCTCTCTCTTCTCCTCACGCCTAGTCCTCTCTCTTCCTCCTCTCTTTTCTTCCTCTGTCCTCCCCCTTCTCTCTTCCTTCTCTCTCTTTCTCATCTCTCTTTTCCTCTCTCTTCCTCCTCTCTCCATTTCCTCTGTCTTCCTCCTCTCTCTTCGTCCTCTCTCTTACTCCTCTCTTTTCCTACTCTCTTCCTCTTCCTCTCTCTTCCTCCTCTCTTTCCCTCCTTTCTCTTCCTCCTCTCTTCTCTTCCACTATCTTCCTCCTCTCTCTCTCCTCCTCTCTTTCCCTCCTCTCTCCCATTCCTCTCTCTTCCTCCTCTCTCTTCCTCCTCTCTCCTCTTCCTCTCTCCTCCTCCTCTCTCCTCTTCCTCTCTCTCTTCCTCCTCTCTTCCTCCTCCTCTCTCCTCTTCCTCTCTCTTCCTCCTCTCTTTTCCTCCACCTCTTCCTCCTCTCTCCTTTTCCTCTCTTCCTCCTCTCTCATTTTCCTCTTTCTTCCTCCTCTCTTCTTTCTCCTCTTTCCTCCTCCTCTCTCTTCCTCCTCTCTTTTCCTCCTCTCTCTTCCTACTCTCTTCCTTTTAGTCTCCTTTCCTCCTCTCTCTTCCTCCTCTCTCTTCCTCCTCTCTCTTCCTCCTCTCTTTTCCCCCACATCTTCCTCCTCTCTCCTTTTACTCTCTCTTCTTCCTCTGTTTTCCTCCTCTCTCTTCCTCCTCTCATCCTCTACCACTCTCTTCCTCCTCTCTTTTCCTCCAACTCTTCCTCCTCTGTCATTTTCCTCTCTCTTCCTCCTCTCTCATTTTTCTCTCTTTTCCTGCTCTTTCTTACTCCTCTCTCTTTCTCCTCTCTCTTTCTCCTCTCTCTTCGTCCTCTCTCTTCCTCCTCTCTCTTCCTCCTCTCTCCTCTTCCTCTCTCCTCCTCCTCTCTCCTCTTCCTCTCTCTTCCTCCTCTCTCTTCTTCCTCTCCTCCTCCTCCCTCTCCACTCCCTCTCTCTCTTCTTCCTCTCTCTCTTCCTCCTCTCTTTTCTTCTTTTCTCCTCTTCCTCTCTCTTCCTCCTCTCACTTCCTCCTCTCTTTTCCTCCTCTTTCTTCCTCCTCTCTATACCTCCTCTCTCCTTTTCCTATCTCTTCCTACTCTGTCTTTTCCTCTCTCTTCCTCCTCTCTCTCCTCCTCTCTCTTCCTCCTCTCTATTCCTCCTCCCTCCTTTCCTCTCTCTTCCTCCTTTCTCCTTTTCCTCTGTCTTCCTCCTCTCTCTTCCTCCTCTCTCTTCCTCCTCTCTTTTCCTCCACCTCTTACTCCTCTCTCCTTTTCCTCTCTCTTCCTCCTCTCTCATTTTCCTCTCTCTTCCTCCTATCTCTTCCTCCTCTGTCCTCTTCCTCTCTCTTCCTCCTCTCTCTTCTCTTCCCTCACTATTCCTCCTCTCTCTTTTTCCTCTCTCTTCCTCCTTTCACCTCTTCCTCCCTCTCCCTCATCTCCCTTCCTCCACTCTCTTCCTCCACTCTCTTCCTCCTCTCCTCTTCCTCCTCTCTCTCTTCCTCCTCTCCTCCTACTCACTCCTCTACCTCTCTCTTCCTCCTCTCTTTTCCTCCACCTCTTCCTCCTCCCTCCTTTTCCTCTCTCTTCCTCCTCTCTCTTCCTACTCTCTCCTCTAGCTCTCTCTTCCTCCTCTCTTTTCCTCTTACTCTTCCTCCACTCTCTTCCTCCTCTCTTCCTCCTCTCTCCCTCTTCATCTCTCTTCCTCCTCTCTTTTCCTCCACCTCTTCCTCCTCTCTCCTTTTCCTCTCTCTTTCTCCACTCTCATTTTCCTCTCTCTTCCTCCTCTCTCTTCCTGCTCTCTTTTCCTCCGCTCTCTTCCTCCTCTCTCTCTTCCTCCTCTCTCTTCCTTCTCTCTTTTCCTCCTCTCTCCTCTTCCTCTCTCTTCCTCCTCTCTCTTCCTCCTCTCTCCTCCTCCTCTCTCTTCCTCCTCTCTCTTCCTCCTCTCTTTCCCTCCTCTCTCCCATTCCTCTCTTCCTCCTCTCTCTTCCTCCTCTCTTTTCTCCTCTCTATTTTTCTTCTCTTCCTCCTCTCTCTTTCTCATCTCTCTTTCTCATCTCTCTTTCTCCACTCTCTTTCTCCTCTCTTCCTCCTCTCTCCTCTTCCACTCTCTTCCTCCTCTCTCTTCCTCCTCACGCCTAGTCCTCTCTCTTCCTCCTCTCTTTTCTTCCTCTGTCCTCCCCCTTCTCTCTTCCTTCTCATCTCTTTCTCATCTCTCTTTTCCTCTCTCTTCCTCCTCTCTCCATTTCCTCTGTCTTCCTCCTCTCTCTTCGTCCTCTCTCTTACTCCTCTCTTTTCCTACTCTCTCCTCTCTCTCTCTTCTCCTCCTCTCTTTCCCTCCTTTCTCTTCCTCCTCTCTTCTCTTCCACTATCTTCCTCCTCTCTCTTCCTCCTCTCTTTCCCTCCTCTCTCTCCATTCCTCTCTCTTCCTCCTCTCTCTTCCTCCTCTCTCCTCTTCCTCTCTCCTCCTCCTCTCTCCTCTTCCTCTCTCTTCCTCCTCTCTCCTCCTCTCTCTCTCCTCTTCCTCTCTCTTCCTCCTCTCTTTTCCTCCACCTCTTCCTCCTCTCTCCTTTTCCTCTCTTCCTCCTCTCTCATTTTCCTCTTTCTTCCTCCTCTCTCTTCTCCTCTTTCCTCCTCCTCTCTCTTCCTCCTCTCTTTTCCTCCTCTCTCTTCCTACTCTCTCCTTTTACTCTCCTTTCCCTCCTCTCTCTTCCTCCTCTCTCTTCCTCCTCTCTTTTCCCCCACATCTTCCTCCTCTCTCCTTTTACTCTCTCTTCTTCCTCTGTTTTCCTCCTCTCTCTTCCTCCTCTCTCCTCTACCACTCTCTTCCTCCTCTCTTTTCCTCCAACTCTTCCTCCTCTGTCATTTTCCTCTCTCTTCCTCCTCTCTCATTTTTCTCTCTTTCTCTCTTCTTATCTCTCTTTCTCTTCTTACTCCTCTCTCTTTCTCCTCTCTCTTTCTCCTCTCTCTTCGTCCTCTCTCTTCCTCCTCTCTCTTCCTCCTCTCTCCTCTTCCTCTCTCCTCCTCCTCTCTCCTCTTCCTCTCTCTTCCTCCTCTCTCTTCTTCCTCTCTCCTCCTCCTCCCTCTCCCTCCTCTCTCTTCTTCCTCTCTCTTCCTCCTCTCTTTTCTTTCTTTCTCCTCTTCCTCTCTCTTCTCCTCTCTCACTTCCTCCTCTCTTTTCCTCCTCTTTCTTCCTCCTCTCTATACCTCCTCTCTCCTTTTCCTATCTCTTCCTACTCTGTCTTTTTCCTCTCTCTTCCCTCCTCTCTCTTCCTCCTCTCTCTTCCTCCTCTCTATTCCTCCTCCCTCCTTTCCTCTCTCTTCCTCCTTTCTCCTTTTCCTCTGTCTTCCTCCTCTCTCTTCCTCCTCTCTCTTCCTCCTCTCTTTTCCTCCACCTCTTACTCCTCTCTCCTTTTCCTCTCTCTTCCTCCTCTCTCATTTTCCTCTCTCTTCCTCCTATCTCTTCCTCCTCTGTCCTCTTCCTCTCTCTTCCTCCTCTCTCTTCCTCCTCACTATTCCTCCTCTCTCTTTTTCCTCTCTCTTCCTCCTTTCACCTCTTCCTCCCTCTCCCTCATCTCCCTTCCTCCACTCTCTTCCTCCACTCTCTTCCTCCTCTCTCTCCTCCTCTCTCTTCCTCCTCTCTCCTCCTACTCACTCCTCTACCTCTCTCTTCCTCCTCTCTTTTCCTCCACCTCTTCCTCCTCCACTCCTTTTCCTCTCTCTTCCTCCTCTCTCTCCTACTCTCTCTCCTCTAGCTCTCTCTTCCTCCTCTCTTTTCCTCCAACTCTTCCTCCTCTCTCATTTTCCTCTCTCTTCCTCTTCTCTCATTTTCCTCTCTTTTCCTCCTCTTTCTTACTCCTCTCTCTTTCTCTTCTCTCTTTCTCCTCTCTCTTCCCCCTCTCTCTTCCTCCTCTCTCCTCTTTCTCTCTCTTCCTCCTCTCTTTTCCTCATCTGTATTTTTCCTCTCTTTTCCTCCTCTCTCTTCTTCTTACTCTTCCTCCACTCTCTTCCTCCTCTCTTTCTCCTCTCTCTCCTTCCTCTCTCTTCCTCCTCTCTCTTCTTCTTACTCTTCCTCCTCTCTTTCTCCTCTCTCTTTCTCCTCTCTCTTCTCCTCTCTCTTCCTCCTCTCTCTTCCTCCTCTCTCTTTTTCCTCTTTCCTCCTCCTGTCTCTTCCTCCTCTCTTTTCCTCCTCTCTCTTCCTACTCTCTCCTTTTCCTCTCTCTTCCTCCTCTCTCTTCCTCCTCTCCTTTCCTCCTCTCTCTTCCTCCTCTCTCTTCCTCCTGTCTTTTCCCCCACATCTTCCTCCTCTCTCCTTTTCCTCTCTCTTCTTCCTCTGTTTTCCTCCTCTCTCTTCCTCCTCTCTCTTCCTCCTCTCTCCTCTTCCTCTCTATTCCTCCTCTCTTCCTCCTCCTCTCTCCTCTACCTCTCTCTTCCTCCTCTCTTTTCCTCCAACTCTTGCTCCTCTCTCATTTTTCTCTCTCTTCCTCCTCTCTCATTTTTCTCTCTTTTCCTGCTCTTTCTTACTCCTCTCTCTTCCTCCACTCTCTTCCTCCTCTCTTCCTCCTCTCTCCTCTTCATCTCTCTTCCTCCTCTCTTTTCCTCCACCTCTTACTCCTCTCTCATTTTCCTCTCTCTTTCTCCACTCTCATTTTCCTCTCTCTTCCTCCTCTCTCTTCCTGCTCTCTTTTTTTTTCCTCCACCCTCTTCCTCCTCTGTCTTCCTCCTCTCTCTTCCTCCTCTCTTTCCTCCTCTCTCTCTCCTCTTCCTCTCTCTTCCTCCTCTCTCTTCCTCCTCTCTCTTCCTCCTCTCTCTTCCTCCTCTCTCTTCCTCCTCTCTCTTCCTCCTCTCTCTTCCTCCTCTCTCTTCCTCCTCTCTCTTCCTCCTCTCTTTTCCTCCTCTCTCCTCTTCCTCTCTCTTCCTCCTCTCTTCCTCCTCTCTCTTCCTCCTCTCTCCTCCTCCTCTCTCTTCCTCCTCTCTCTTCCTCTTCTCTTTCCCTCCTCTCTCCCATTCCTCTCTTCCTCCTCTCACTTCCTCCTCTCTTTTCCTCCTCTCTAATTTTCCTCTCTTCCTCCCCTCTCTTTCTCATCACTCTCTTCCTCCTCTCTCTTCCTCCTCACGCCTAGTCCTCTCTCTTCCTCCTCTCTTTTCTTTCTCTCTCTCCTCCCCCTTCTCTCTTCCTCCTCTCTCTTTCTCGTCTCTCTTTTCCTCTCTCTTCCTCCTCTCTCTCCTTTTCCTCTGTTTTTCCTCCTCTCTCTTCTTCCCTCTCTCTTACTCCTCTCTTTTCCTCCACCTCTCTTCCTCCTCCCTCCTTTTCCTCTCTCTTCCTCCTCTCTCTCTTCCTACTCTCACCTCTTCCTCTCTCTTCCTCGTCTCTTTTCCTCCTTTCTCTTCCTCCTCTCTTCTCTTCCAGTCTCTTCCTCTCTCTCTTCCTACTCTCTTTCCCTCCTCTCTCCAATTCGTCTCTCTTCCTCCTCTCTCTTCCTCCTCTCTCTTCCTCCTCTCTCTCCTCTTCCTCTCTCCTCTTCCTCTCTCCTCTTCCTCTCTCCTCCTCCTCTCTCCTCTTCCTCTCTCTTCCTCCTCTCTCTTCTTCCTCTCTCCTACTCCTCCCTCTCCCTCCCCTCTCTTCTTCCTCTCTCTTCCTCCTCTCTTTTCTTCTTTTCTCCTCTTCCTCTCTCTTCCTCCTCTCTTTTCCTCCTCTCTTTTCCTCCTCTTTCTTCCTCCTCTCTATATCTCCTCTCTTCCTTTTCCTATCTCTTCCTACTCTGTCCTTTTCCTGTCTCTTCCTCCTCTCTCTTCCTCCTCTCTCTTCCTCCTCTCTCTCCCCTCCTCTCTATTCCTCCTCCCTCCTTTCCTCTCTCTTCCTCCTCTCTCCTTCTCCTCTGTCTTCTCCCTCCCTCTATTCCTCCTCTCTCTTCCTCCTCTCTTTTCCTCCACCTCTTACTCCTCTCTCCTTTTCCTCTCTCTTTCTCCTCTCTCATTTTCCTCTCTCTTCCTCCTATCTCTTCCTCCTCTCTCCTCTTCCTCTCTCTTCCTCCTGTCTCTTCCTCCTCACTATTCCTCCTCTCTCTTTTTCCTCTGTCTTCCTCCCTTCTCCTCTTCCTCCCTCTCCCCTCATCTCCCTTCCTCCTTTCTATTCCTCCTCTCTCTTCCTCCTCTCTCTTCCTCCTCTCTCTTCCTCCTCTCTCTTCCTCCTCTCTCTTCCTCCTCTCTCCTCCTACTCTCTCCTCTACCTCTCTCTTCCTCCTCTGTTTTCCTCCACCTCTTCCTCCTCCCTCCTTTTCCTCTCTCTTCCTCCTCTCTCTTCCTACTCTCTCCTCTACCTCTCTCTTCCTCCTCTCTTTTCCTCCAACTCTTCCTCCTCTCTCATTTTCCTCTCTCTTCCTCCTCTCTCATTTTCCTCTCTTTTCCTCCTCTTTCTTACTCCTCTCTCTTTCTCTTCTCTCTTTCTCCTCTCTCTTCCCCCTCTCTCTTCCTTCTCTCTCCTCATTCTCTCTCTTCCTCCTCTCTTTTCCTCATCTCTATTTTTTCTCTCTCTTCCTCCTCTCTCTTCTTCTTACTCTTCCTCCACTCTCTTCCTCCTCTCTTTCTCCTCTCTCTTCTTCCTCTCTCTTCCTCCTCTCTCTTCTTCTTACTCTTCCTCCACTCTCTTCCTCCTCTCTTTCTCCTCTCTTCTTCCTCTCTCTTCCTCCTCTCTCTTCCTCCTCTCTCTTCGTCCTCTCTTCCTCCTCTCTTCTCCTCCACCTCTTCCTCCGCTCTCTTTTTCCTCTCTCTTCCTCCTCTCTCCTTTTCCTCTCTCTTCCTCCTCTCTTTTCCTCCACCTCTTCCTCCTCTCTCCTTTTTCTCTCTCTTCTTCCTCTCTGTTCTTTCTCTCCTCTCTTCCTCTCTCTTCCTCCTCTCTTTTTCTCCACCTCTTCCTCCTCTCTCTTTTTCCTCTCTCTTCCTCCTCTCTCCTTTTCCTCTCTCTTACTCCTCTCTTTTCCTCCACTCTCTTCCTCCTCTCTCCTTTTCCTCTCTCTTCCTCCTCTCTCTTCCTCCTCTCTTTCCCTCCTCCCTCCCATTCCTATTTCTTCCTCCTCTCTCCTCCTCCTCTCTCTTCCTCCTCTCTCCTCTTCCTCTCTGGTCTTCCTCTCTCTTCCTCCTACCTCCTCTTCCTCTCTCTTCCTCCTCTCTCCTCCTCCTCTCTCCTCTTCCTCTCTATTCCTCCTCTCTTTTCCTTCACCTCTTCGTCCTCTCTCCTTTTCCGCTCTTTTCCTCCTCTCTCGTTTTCCTCTCTTTTCTTCCTCTCTCTTCATCCTCTCTCTTCCTCCTCTCTCTTCGTCCTCTCTCTTCCTCCTCTCTCCTCTTTCTCTCTCTTCCTCCTCTCTCCTCCTACTCACTCTCTTCCTCCTCTCTCTTCATCCTCTCTTTTCCTCCTCTCTCTTCCTCCTCTCTTTTCCTCCTCTCTCCTCTTCCTCTCTCTTCCTCCTTTCTCCTCCTCGTGTCTCCTTTTCCTCTTTCTTCCTCCTCTCTCTACCTCCTCTCTCCTCTTACTCTCTCTTCCTCCTCTATCCTCCTCCTCTCTCCTCTTCCTCTCTCCTCTTCCTCTCTCTTCCTCCTCACTCTTCCTCCTCTCTCTTCTTCCTCTCTCATCCTCCTCTCTCTTCCTCCTCTCTATTCCTACTCTGTCATCATCCTCTCTTTTCCTCCTCTCTTTTCCTCCTCTATCATCGTCCTCTCTCTTTCTCCTCTCTATTCCTCCTCTCTCCTTTTCCTCTCTCTTCCTCCTTTTTCCTCTTCCTCCCTCTCCCTCCTCTCTCTTCCTGCACTCTCCTCCTACTCTATCTATTCCTCCTCTCTCTTCGTCCTCTCCATTTCTCCACTCTCTTCCTCCTCTCTTTTCCTCCTCTCTCCTCTTCCTTTCTCTTCCTCCTCTCTCTTCCTCCTCTCTCGTCCTCCTCTCTCGTCCTCCTCTCTTCTTTTCCTCTTTCTTCTTCCTCTCTCTTCCTCCTTTCACCTCTTCGTCTCTCTTCCTCCTCTGTCCTCCTCCTCTCTCCTCTTCCCCTCTCGTCCTCCACTCTACTCTTCTTCTCTCTTCCTCCTCTATCTTTCTCCACTCTCTTCCTGCTCTCTTCCTTCTCTCTCCTCTTCCTCTCTCTTCCTCTTCTTTCCTCTCACGCTTTCTCCTCTCTCTTTCTCCTCTCTTTTCCTCCTCTCTTCTCTTCCTCTCTCTTCCTCCTCTCTCTTCCTCCCCTCTCCTCCTACTCTCTGCCTTCCTCTCTCTCACTCCTCTCTCTTCCTCCTCTCTGTTCCTCCTCCCTCTTCCTCCTCTCTCCTCCTAATCTCTCTCTCTTCCTCCTCTCACTTCCTCCTGTCTCTTCCTCCTCTCTCTTCCTCCTCTCTTTTCCCCCACCTCTTCCTCCTCTCTCCTTTTCCTCTCTCTTCCTCCACTCTCTTCCTTCTCTTTCCTCTTCCTCTCTCTTCCTCCTCTCTCTTCCTCCTCTCTCTTCCTCCCCTCTCTTTCTCCTCTCTCTTCCTCCTCTCTATTGCTCCACTGTCTTCCTCCTCTCTTTTCCTCCTCACTCCTCCTCCTTTCTCTTCCTCCTTTCTCTTCCTCGTCTCTCTTCCTCCTCTCTCTTTTTCCTCTCTCTTCCTCCTCTCTCCTCTTCCTCTCTCTTTCTCCTCTCTCTTCCTGATCTCTTTACCTCCTCTCTATTCCTCCTCTCTCTTCCTCCTCTCTCTTCTTCCTCTCTTTTCCTCCTCTCTCCTCTTCCTCTCTCTTTCTCCTCTCTCTTCCTCCTCTCTTTTCCTCTTCTCTCCTCCTCTCTCTTCCTCCTCTATCTTCCTCCTCTATCTTCCTCCTCTCTATTCCTCCTCTCTCTTTTTCCTTTCTCTTCCTCCTTTCTCCTCTTCCTCCCTCTCCCTCCTCTCTCTTCCTCCTCTCTTTTCCTCCTCTCTCCTCTTCCTCTCTCTTCCTCCTCTCTCTTCCTCCTTTCTCTTCCTCGTCTCTATTCCTCCTCTCTCCTTTTCCTCTCTCTTCCTCCTCTCTCCTCTTCCTCTCTCTTTCTCTTCTCTCTTCCTCCTCTCCCTTCCACCTCTCTCTTCCTCCTCTCTCTTCCTCCTCTCTTTTCCTCCACCTATTCCTCCCCTCTCCTTTTGCTCTCTCTTCCTCCTCTCTCTTCCACCTCTCTTTTCCTCCTCTCTCCGACTCCTCTGTCCTCTTCCTCTCTCTTCCTCCTCTCTCTTCCTCCTCTCTTTTCCTCCTTTCACCTCTTCGTCTCTCTTCCTCCACTTTCCTCTTCCTCTCTCTTTCTCCTCTCTCTTCCTCCACTCTCTTCCTCCTCTCTTACTTCTCTCTCCTCTTCCTCTCTCTTCCTCTTCTCTCTTTCATCTCACGCCTCCTCCTCTCTCTTCCTCCTCTATTTTCCTCCTCTCTTCTCCTGCTCTGTCTTCCTCCTGTCTCGTTTTCCTCTCTCTTCCTCCTCTCTCTTCCTCCTCTCATTTACTACTCTCTTTTCCTCCACCTCTTCCTCCTCTCTCCTTTTCCTCTATCTTCCTCCTCTCTCTTCATACTCTCTCATCTTCCTCTCTATTCCTTCTCTGTTTTCCTCCTCCCTCTTCCTCCTCTCTGCTCTTCCTCTCTCTTCCTCCTCTCTCTTCCTCCTATCTTTCCCTCCTCTCTCCCATTCCTCTCTCTTCCTCCTCTGTCCTCCTCCTCTCTCTTCTTCCACTCTTTTCCTTCTCTCTTTTCCTCCACCTCTTCCTCCACTCTCCTCTTTTCCTCTCTTCCTCCTCTCTCATTTTCCTCTCTTTTCCTCCTCTCTCTTCCTCCTCTCTCTTCATCCTCTCTCTTCATCCTCTCTCTTCCTCCTCTCTCTTCGTCCTCTCTCTTCCTCCTCTCTCCTCTTTCTCTCTCTTCCTCCTCTCTCCTCCTTCTCACTCTCTTCCTCCTCTCTCTTCGTCCTCTCTTTTCCTACTCTCTCTTCCTCCTCTCTTTTCCTCCTCTCTCCTCTTCCCATCTCTTCCTCCTTTCCCCTCCTCGTCTCTTCTTTTCCTATTTCTTCCTCCTCTCTCTTCCTCCTCTCTCCTCTTACTCTCTCGTCCTCCTCTCTCCTCCTCCTCTCTCCTCTTCCTGTCTCTTCCTCCTCACTCTTCCTCCTCTCTCTTCCACCACTCTCATCTTCCTCTCTCTTCCTCCTCTCTATTCCTCCTCTGTCATCCTCCTCTCTTTTCCTCCTCTCTTTTCCTCCTATATCATCCTCGTCTCTCTTCCTCCTCTCTATTCCTCCTCTCTCTTTTTCCTCTCTCTTCCTCCTTTTTCCTCTTCCTCCCTCTCCCTCCTCTCTCTTCCTCCTCTCTCCTCCTACTCAATCTATTCATCCTCTCTCTTCGTCCTCTCCATTTCTCCACTCTCTTCCTCCTCTCTTTTCCTCCTCTCTCCTCTTCATTTCTCTTTCTCCTCTGTCTTCCTTCTCTCTCTTCCTACTCTCTCCCCCTTCCTCTCTCTCACTCCTCTCTCTTCCTTCTCTCTCTTCCTCCTCTCTTTTCCTCCTCTCTCCCATTCCTCTCTCTTCCTCCTCTCTCCTCCTCCTCTCTTCTTTTCCTCTTTCTTCCTCCTCTCTTTTCCTCCTTTCACCTCTTCCTCTCTCTTCTTCCTCTCTCTTCCTCCTCTCTTTTCATCCACCTCTTCCTCCTCTCTCCTTTTCCTCTCTCTTTCTCTTCTCTCATTTTCCTCTCTCTTCATCCTCTCTCTTCCTACTCTATTTCCTCCTCTCTCTTCCTCCTGTCTCTTGCTCCTCTCTCTTCCTCCTCTCTTTTCCTCCTCTCTCTTCCTTCTCTCTTCCTCCTATCTTTTCCTCCTCTCTCCTCCTCTCTCTTCCTCCTCTCTCTTCCTCCTCTCTCTTCCTCCTCTCTATTCCTCCTCTCTCTTTTTCCTCTCACTTCCTCCTTTCTCATCTTGCTCACTCTTCCTCCTCTCCCTTCCTCCTCTCCCTTCCTCCTCTATCCTCCTACTCTCTCTCTTCCTACCCTCTCTTCCTCCTCTCTTTTCCTCCTTTCTCTTCCTCCTATCTTTTCCTCCTCTCTCCTCTTCCTCTCTCTTCCTTCTCTCTCTGCCTCCTCTCTCTTCCTCCTCTCTCTTCCTCCTCTCTCTTCCTCCTCTCTCTTCCTCCTCTCTCTTCCTCCTCTCTCTTCCTCCTCTCTCCTCCTCCTCTCTCTTCCTCCTCTCTCTTCCTCCTCTCTTTTCCTCCTTCTTCCCATTCCTCTCTCTTCCTTCTCTCTCCTCCTCCTCTCTTCTTTTCCTCTTTCTTCCTCCTCTGTCTTCCTCCTTTCACCTCTTCCTCCTTCTTCCTCCTCTCTCCTCCTGTTCTCTCCTCTTCCTCTCTCTTCCTCCTCTCTCCTCTTCCTCTCTCTTCTTCCTCTCTGTTCCTCCACTCTCTTCCTCCTCTCTCCTCTTCCTCTCTCTTCCTTCTCTCTCTTCCTCCTCACGCCTCCTCCTCTCTCTTCCTCCTCTCTTTTCCTCCTCTCTCCGCCTCCTCTCTCTTCTTCCTCTCTTCTCCTCCTCTCTCTTCCTCCTCTCTCCTCCTCCTCTCTCTTCCTCCTCTCTCCTCGTCCTCTTTCCTCTTCCTCTCTCTTCCTCCTAACTCCTCTTCCTCTCTCTTCCTCGTCTCTCCTCATCCTCTCTCCTCTTCCTCTCTCTTCCTCCTCTCTTTTCCTCCACCTCTTCCTTGTCTCTCCTTTTCCTCTCTCTCTATCTCCTCTCTCATTTTCGTTTCTTTTCCTCCTCTCTCTTCATCCTTTCTCTTCCTCCTATCTCTTCCTCCTCTCTCTTCCTCCTCTTTCTTCCTCCTCTCTTTTCCTCCTTTCTATATTTTCTCTCTATTCCTCCTCTCTCCTCTTCCTCTCTCCTCTTCCTCTTTCTTCCTCCTCTCTCTTCCTCCTCTCTCTTCCTTCTCTCTCTTCCTCTTCTCTCCTTTTCCTCTCTCTTACTCCTCTCTCCTTTTCCTCTCTCTTCCTCCTCTCTCCTTTTCCTCTCTCTTCCTCCACTCTCTTCCTCCTCTCTCTTCCTCCTCTCTTTTCCTCCAACTCTTCCTCCTCTCTCGTTTTCCTCTCTCCTCCTCCACTCTCTTCCTCCTCTCTCCTCTTCCTCTCTCTTCCTCCTCCCCCTCCCTCATATATGTTCCTCCTCTCTCTTCCTCCTCTCACTTCCTCCTCTCTCCTCCTACCCTCTCTCTTCCTCCTCTCTCTTTCTCCTCTCTCTTCCTCCTCTCTCCTTTTCCTCTCTCTTCCTCCTCTCTCTTCCTCCTCTCTCTACCTCATCTCTTTTCCTCCACCTCTTCCTCCTCTCTTTTTCCTCTATCTTCCTCCTCTCTCATTTTATTCTCTCTTCCTCGTCTGTCTTGCTACTCTCTCCCATTCCTCTCTCTTCCTCATCTCTTTTCCTACTCTCTCCTCCTCCTCTCTCCTCTTCCTCTCTCTTCCTCCTCTCTCCTCTTCTTCTCTCTTCCTCCTCTCTCTTCCTCATGTATTTTCCTCCTGTGTCCGCCTCCTCTGTCCTCTTCCTATCTCTTCCTCCTCTCTCTTCCTCCTCTCTTTTCCTTCTCTCTCCCATTTCTCTCTCTTCCTCCTCTCTCCTCCTCCTGTCTCCTCTTCCTCTCTCTTCCTCCTCTCTCTTCCTCCTCTCTCTTCCTCCTCTCTCTTCCTCCTCTCTCTTCCTCCTCTCTCTTCCTCCTCTCTCTTCCTCCTCTCTCTTCCTCCTCACTCTTCCTCCTCTCTCTTCCTCCTCTCTCTTCCTCCTCTCTCTTCCTCCTCTCTCTTCCTCCTCTCTCTTCCTCCTCTCTCTTCCTCGTCTCCCTTCCTCCTCTCTCTTCCTCCTCTCTCTTCCTCCTTTCTCCTCTTCCTCCCTCTCCCTCCTCTCCTTTCCTCCTCTCTCTTCCTCCTCTCTCTTCCTCCTCGCTCCTCCTACTCTCTCTCTTCCTCCTTTCTCTTTCTCCTCTCTTTTCCTCCTCTCTCTTCCTCCTATATTTTCCTCCTCTCTTCTCTTCCTGTATCTTCCTCCTCTCTCTTCCTGCTCTCTTTTCCTCCTCTCTCTTCCTCGTCTCTCTTCCTCCTCTCTCTTCCTCCTCTCTTTTCCTCCTCTCTCCTCTTCCTCTCTCTTCCTCCTCTCTCTTCCTCCTCTCTCTTCCTCGTCTCTATTCCTCCTCTCTCCTTTTCCTCTCTCTTCCTCCACTCTCCTCTTTCTCTCTCTTCCTCTTATCTCTTCCTCCTCTCTCTTCCACCTCTGTCTTCCTCCTCTCTCTTCCTCCTCTCTTTTCCTCCGACTCTTCCTCCCCTCTCCTTTTCCGCTCTCTTCCTCTTCTCTCTTCCTCCTCTCTTTTCCTCCTCTCTCCGCCTCCTCTGTCCTCTTTCTCTCTCTTCCTCCTCTCTCTTCCTCCACTCTTTTCTTCCTCTCTCCCATTCCTATCTCTTCCTCCTCTCTCGTCCTCCTCTCTCCTCTTCCTCTCTCTTCCTACTCTCTCCTCTTCCTCTCTCTTCCTCCTCTCTCTTCCTCATCTATTTTCTTCCTGTCTCCGCCTCCTCTGTCCTCTTCCTATCTCTTCCTCCTCTCTCTTCCTCCTCGCTTTTCCTCCTCTCTCCCATTTCTCTCTCTTCCTCCTCTCTCCTCCTCCTCTCTCCTCTTCCTCTCTTTCCCTCCTCTCTTTTACTCCACCTCTTCCTCCTCTCTCCTTTTCCTCTCTTCCTCCTCTCTCATTTTCCTCTCTTGTCCTCCTCTCTCTTCATCATCTCTCTTCCTCCTCTCTCCTCCTCCACTCTCTTCCTCCTCTCTCCTCCTCCTCTCTACTCTTCCTCTCTCTTCCTCCTCTCTCTTCCTCGTCTCTATTCCTCCTCTCTCCTTTTCCTCTCTCTTTCTCCTCTCTCCTCTTTCTCTCTCTTTCTCCTCTCTCTTCCTCCTCTCTCTTCCTCCTCTCTGTTCCTCCTCTCTTCTCCTCTCTCTTCCTCCTCTCTCTTCCTCCTCTCTATTACTCCTCTCTCTTTTTCCTCTCTTTTCCTCCTTTCTCCTCTTCCTCCTCTCCTTTCCTCCTCTCTCTTCCTCCTCTCTCTTCCTCCTCTCTCTTCCTCCTCTCTCTTCCTCCTCTCTCCTCTTCCTCTCTCTTCCTCTTCTGTCTTCCTCCTCTCTCTTCCTCCTCTCTCTTCCTCGTCTCTATTCCTCCTCTCTCCTTTTCCTCTCTTTTTCTCCTCTCTCCTCTTCCTCTCTCTTCCTCCTCTCTCTTCCTCCTCTCTCTTCCACCTCTCTCTTCCTCCTCTCTCCTCCTCCTCTCTTCTTTTCCTCTTTCTTCCTCCTCTCTCTTCCTCCTCTCTCCTCTTCCTCTCTCTTCCTCCTCTCTCCTCCTCCTCTCTCCTCTTCCTATCTCTTCCTCCTCTCTCCACTTCCTCTCTCATCCTACACTCTCTTCCTCCTGTCTTCCTCCTCTCTCGTCTTCCTCTCTCTTCCTCTTCTTTCTGTCTTCTCATGCCTCCTCCTCTCTCTTCCTCCTCTCTTTTCATCCTCTCTTCTCCTCCTCTCTCTTCCTTCTCTCTCTTCCTCCTCTCTCTTCCTCCTCTCTCTTCCTCCTCTCTCCTTCTCCTCTCTCTTCCTCGTCTCTCCTTTTCTTCTCTCTTCCTCCTCTCTCTTCCTCCTCTCATTTACTCCTCTCTTTTCCTCCACCACTTCCTCCTCTCTACTTTTCCTCTATCTTCCTCCTCTCTCTTCCTACTCTCTCCTCTTACTCTCTCTTCCTCCTCTCTTTTCCTCCTCCCTCTTCCTCCTCTCTCCTCTTCCTCTCTCTTCCTCCTCTCTTTCCCTCCTCTCTCCCATTTCTCTCTCTTCCTCCTGTCTCCTCCTCCTCTCTCTTCCTCCTCTGTCCTCCTCCTCACTACTCTTCCTCTCTCTTCCTTCTCTCTCCTCTTCCTCTCTCTTCCTCCTCTCATTTCCTCCACGTCTTCCTCCTCTCTACTCTTCCTCTCTCTTCCTCCACTCTCTTCTTCCTCTCTATTCCTCCACTCTATTTTTCCTCTCTCTTCCTCCTCTCTCTTCCTCCTCTCTCTTCCGCCTCTCTCTTCCTCCTCTCTCCTCCTACACTCTCTTCCTCCTCTCTCTTCCTTCTCTCTCTTCCTCTACTGTCTTCCTCCTCTCTTTTCCTCCTCACTCCTCCTCCTCTCTCTTCCTCCTCTCTCTTCCTCGTATCTATTCCTCCTCTCTATTCCTCCTCTCTCTTTTTCCTCTCTCTTCCTTCTTTCTCCTCTTCCTCCCTCTCCCTCCTCTCCTTTCCTCCTCTCTCTTCCTCCTCTCTCTTCCTCCTCGCTCCTCCTACTCTCTCTCTTCCTCCTTTCTCTTCCTCCTCTCTTTTCCTCCTGTCTCCTCCTCCTATATTTTCCTCCTTCTCCTCTTCCTCTATCTTCCTCCTCTCTCTTCCTCGTCTCTCTTCCTCCTCTCTCTTCCTCGTCTCTCTTCTTCCTCTCTCTTCCTCCTCTCTTTTCCTCCTCTCTCCTCTTCCTCTCTCTTCCTCCTCTCTCTTCCTCCTCTCTCTTCCTCGTCTCTATTCCTACTCTCTCCTTTTCCTCTCTCTTCCTCCTCTCTCTTCCACCTCTCTCTTCCTCCTCTCTCTTCCTCCTCTCTTTTCCTCCGACTTTTCCTCCCCTCTCCTTTTCCGCTCTCTTCCTCCTCTCTCTTCCTCCTCTCTCTTCCTCCTCTCTCCTCCTCCTCTCTCCTCTTCCTTTCTCTTCCTCCTCTCTCCTCTTCCTCTCTCTTCCTCCTCTCTCTTCCTCATTTATTTTCCTCCTGTCTCCGCCTCCTCTGTCCTCTTCCTATCTGTTCCTCCTCTCTCTTCCTCCTCGCTTTTCCTCCTCTCTCCCATTTCTCTCTCTTCCTCCTCTCTCCTCCTGTTCTCTCCTCTTCCTCTCTTTTCCTCCTCTCTTTTCCTCCACCTCTTCCTCCTCTCTCCTTTTCCTCTCTTCCTCCTCTCTCATTTTCCTCTCTTGTACTCCTCTCTCTTCATCATATCTCTTCCTCCTCTCTCCTCCTCCTCTATCTTCCTCCTCTCTCCTCCTCGTCTCTATTCCACCTCTCCTTTACCTCTCTCTTCCTCTTCTCTCCTCTTCCTCTCTCTTTCTCTTCTCTTCTCTCTTCCTCCTCTCTCTTCCTCATCTGTCTTCCTCCTCTCTCTTCCTCCTCTCTTTTCCTCCACCTCTTCCTCTTCTCTCCTTTTCCTCTCTCTTTCTCCTGTCTCTTTCTCCTCTCCCCTCTTCCTCTCTCTTTCTCCTCTCTCGTCCTCCTCTCTCTTCCTCCACTCTCTTCCGCCTCTCTCTTCCTCTTCTCTCCTCCTACACTCTCTTCCTCCTCTCTCTTCCTTCTCTCTCTTCCTCCACTGTCTTCCTCCTCTCTTTTCCTCCTCACTCCTCCTCCTCTCTCTTCCTCCTCTCTCTTCCTCGTATCTCTTCCTCCTCTCTCCTCTTCCTCTCTCTTCCTCCTCTCTCTTCCTCCTCTCTTTTCCTCCACCTCATCCTCCTCTCTACTTTTTCTCTATCTTCCTCCTCTCTCTTCCTACTCTCTCCTCTTCCTCTCTCTTCCTCCTCTCTTATCCGCCCCTCTCTTCCTCCTCTCTCCTCTTCCTCTCTCTTCCTCCTCTCTCTTCCTCCTCACTTTCCCTGCTCTCTCCCATTCCTCTCTCTTCCTTCTCTCTCCTTCTCCTCTCTCTTCCTCATGTCTCCTTCTCCTCTTTCCTCTTCCTCTCTCTTCCTCTTCTCTCCTCTTCCTCTCTTTTTCTCATCTCTGGTCCTCCACCTCTTCCTCCTCTCTCCTTTTCCTCTTTCTTCCTCCTCTCTCTTCCTCCACTCTCTTCCTCCTCTCTTCTTCCTCTCTCCTCTTCCTCTCTCTTCCTTCTCTCTCTTTCTCCTCTCTCTTCCTCCTCTCTTTACCTCCTGTCTCCTCCTCCTCTCTCTTCCTCCTCTGTCTTCCTCCTCTCTCTTCCTCCTCTCTCGTTTTCTTCTCTCTTCCTCCTCTCTCCTTTTCCTTTCTATTCCTCCTCTCTCTTCCTCCTCTCTCTTCCTCCTCTCTCTTCCTCCTCTCTCTTCCTCCTCTCTCCTCCTACTCTCTCTCTTCCTCCTCTCTCTTCCTCCTCTCTCTTCCTTCTCTCTTTTCCTCCTCTCTCTTCCTCTTCTTTATTCCTCCTCTCTCCTTTTCCTCTCTGTTTCTCCTCCCTCCTTTTCCTCTCTCTTCCTCCTCTCTCCTCCTCCTCTCTTCTTTTCTTCTTTGTTCCTCCTCTCTCTTCCTCCTCTCTCCTCTTCATTACTCTTCGTCCTCTCTCTTCCTCCTTTCTCCCCTTCCTCCCTCCCCCTCCTCTCTCTTCCTCCTCTCTCTTCCTCCTCTCTCCTCCTACTCTCTCTCTTCCTCCTCTCTCTTTCTCCTCTCTTTTCCTCCTCTCTCTTCCTCCTCTCTTTACCTCCCCTCTCCTCCTCCTCTCTCTTCCTCCTCTCTCTTCCTCCTCTCTCTTCCTCATCTCTCCTTTTCCTCTCTCTTCCTCCTCTCTCCTTTTCCTTTCTCTTCCTCCTCTCTCTTCCTCCTCTCTCTTCCTCCTCTCTCCTCCTACTCTCTCTCTTCCTCCTCTCTCTTCCTCCTATCTTTTCCTCCTCTCTCCTCTTCCTCTCTCTTCCTCGTCTCTCTTTCTCCTCTCTCTTCCTCCTCTCTTTTCCTCAACCTCTTCCTCCTCTCTCGTTTTCCTCTCCCTTTATCCTCTCTCATCTTCCTCTCTCTTCCTCCTCTCTCTTCCTGCTCTCTTTTCCTCCTCTCTCTTTCTCCTCTCTTTTCCTCCTCTCTCCTGTTCCTCTCTCTTCCTCCTCTCCCTTCCTCCTCTCTCTTCCTCCTCTCTCTTCCTCCTCTCTCCTCCTCCACTCTCTTCCTCCTCTCTCTTCCTCCTCTCTTTTCCTCCTCTCTCTGCCTCCTCTGTCCTCTTCCTCTCTCTTCCTGCTCTCTCTTCCTCCTCTCTTTTCCTCCTCTCTCCCATTCCTCTCTCTTCCTCCTTTTTCCTCCTCCATTCTCCTCTTCCTATCTCTTCCTCCTCTCTCCTCTTCCTCTCTCTTCCTCCTCTCTCTGTCTCCTCTCTTTTCGTCCACCTCATCCTCCTCTCTCCTTTTTCTCTATCTTCCTCCTCTCTCTTCCTACTCTCTCCTCTTCCTCTCTCTTCCTCCTCTCTTTTCTGCCCCTCTCTTCCTCCTCTCTCCTCTTCCTCTCTCCTCCTCCTCTCTCTTCCTCCTCTCTCCTTCTCCTCTTTTCTCTTCCTCTCTCTTCCTCCTACTTCCTCTTCCTCTCTCTTCCTCTTCTCTCCTTTTCCTCTCTCTTTCTCATCTCTTGTCCTCCACCTCTTCCTCCTCTCTCCTTTTCCTCTTTCTTCCTCCTCTCTCTTCCTGCACTCTCTTCCTCCTCTCTTCCTCCTCTCTCCTCCTCCTCTCTCTTCCTCCTCTGTCTTCCTCCTCTCTCTTCCTCCTCTCTCCTTTTCCTCTCTCTTCCTCCTCTCTCCTTTTCCTTTCTCTTCTTCCTCTCTCTTCCTCCTCTCTCTTCCTGCTCTCCCTTCCTCCTCTCTCCTCCTACTCTCTCTCTTCCTCCTCTCTCTTCCTCCTCTCTCTTCCTCCTCTCTCTTCCTTCTCTCTTTTCCTCCTCTCTCTTCCTCTTCTCTATTCTCCTCTCTCCTTTTCCTGTTTCTCCTCCCTCCTTTTCCTCTCTCTTCCTCCTCTCTCTTCCTCCTCTCTCTTCCTCCTCTCTTTTCTTCTACCTCTTCCTCCTCTCTCCTTTTCCTCTCTCTTCCTCCTCTCTCATTTTCCTCTCTCTTTCTCCTCTCTCTTCCTACTCTCTCCTCTTCTTCTCTCTTCCTCCTCTCTTTTCCTCCGGTCTCTTCCTCCTCTCTCCTCTTCCTCTCTCTAACTCCTCTCTCTCCTCCTCTCTTTTCCTCCTCTCTCTGCCTCCTCTGTCCTCTTCCTCTCTCTTCCTTCTCTGTCTTCCTCCTTTCTTTTCCTCCTCTCTACCATTCGTCTCTCTTCCTCCTCTCTCCTCCTCCTCTCTTCTTTTCTTATTTCTTCCTCCTCTCTCTTCCTCCTCTCTCATCTTCATCTGTTTTCCTCCTCTCTCTGCCTCCTCTGTCCTCTTCCTCACTCTTCCTCCTCGCTCTTCCTCCTCTCTTTTCCTCCTCTCTCCCATTTCTCCCTCTTCCTCCTCTCTCCTCCTCCTCTCTTCTTTTCTCATTCTTCCTCCTCTCTCTTCCTCCTCTCTCCTCTTCATCACTCTTCGTCCTCTCTCCTCCTCCTTTCTCCTCCTTCTCCCTCCCCCTCCTCTCCCTTCCTCCTCTCTCTTCCTCCTCTCTCTTCCTCCTATCTCCTCCTACTCTCTCTCTTCCTCCTCTCTGTTCCTCCTATCTTTTCCTCCTCTCTCCTCTTCCTCTCTCTTCCTCGTCTATCTTCCTCCTCTCTCTTCCTCCTCTCTTTTCCTCAACCTATTCCTCCTCTCTCATTTTTCTCTCTCTTCCTCCTGTCTCTTCCTGCTCTCTTTACTCCTCTCTCTTTCTCCTCTCTTTTCCCTCCTCTCTCCTCTTCCTCTCTCTTCCTCCTCTTTCCTCCTCATCTCTCCTCTTCCTATCTCTTCCTCCTCTCTCCTCTTCTCTCTCTTCCTCCTCTCTCCTTTGCCTTTCTCTTCTTCCTCTCTCCTCCTCCACTCTCTTCCTCCTCTCTCTTCCTCCTCTCTTTTCCTCCTCTCTCCGCCTCCTCTGTCCTCTTCCTCTCTCTTCTTCCTCTCTCTTCTCCTCTCTTTTCTTCCTCTCTCCCATTCCTCTCTCTTCGTCCTCTTTCCTCCTCATTTCTCCTCTTCCTATCTCTTCCTCCTCTCTCCTCTTCCTCTCTCTTCCTCCTCTCTCTTACTCCTCTCTTTTCTCCACCTCATCCTCCTCTCTCCTTTTTCTCTATCTTCCTCCTCTCTCTTCCTACTCTCTCCTCTTCCTCTCTCTTCCTCCTCTCATTTCCGCCCCTCTCTTCCTCCTTTCTCCTCTTCCTCTCTCTTCCTCCTCTCTCTTCCTCCTCTCTTTCCCTGCTCTCTCCCATTCCTCTCTCTTACTCCTCTCTCCTTGTCCTCTCTCTTCCTCCTCTCTTTCCCTGCTCTCTCCCATTCCTCTCTCTTCCTCCTCTCTCCTCCTCCTCTCTCTTCCTCCTCTCTCCTTCTCCTCTTTCCTCTTCCTCTCTCTTCCTCCTACTTTCTCTTCCTCTCTCTTCCTCTTCTCTCCTCTTCCTCTCTCTTCCTCATCTCTTGTCCTCCACCTCTTCCTCCTCTCTCATTTTCCTCTCTCTTGTTCCTCTCTCTTCCTACTCTCTCCTCTTCCTCTCTCTTGCTCCTCTCTTTTCCTCCGGTGTCTTCCTCCTCTCTCCTCTTCCTCTCTCTAAATCGTCTCTCTCCTCCTCTCTTTTCCTCCTCTCTCTGCCATCTCTGTCCTCTTCCTCTCTCTTCCTCCTCTGTCTTCCTCCTTTCTTTTCCTCCTCTCTACCATTCGTCTCTCTTTCTCCTCTCTTCTCCTTCTCTCTTCTTTTCTTATTTCTTCCTCCTCTCTCTTCCCTCCTCTCTCCTCTTCATATCTTTTCCTTCTCTCTCTGCCTTCTCTCTCCTCTTCCTCACTCTTCCTCCTCGCTCTTTCCTCCTCTCTTTTCCTCCTCTCTCCCATTCCTCCCTCTTCCTCCTCTCTCCTCCTCCTCTCTTCTTTTCTTATTTCTTCCTCCTCTCTCTTCCCTCCTCTCTCCTCTTCATCACTCTTCGTCCTCTTCTTGCTCCTTTCTCCTCTTCCTCCCTCCCCCTCCTCTCCCTTCCTCCTCTCTCTTCCTCCTCTCTCTTCCTCCTCTCTCCTCCTACTCTCTCTCCTCTTCCTCTCTCTTCCTCGTCTCTCTTTCTCCTCTCTCTTCCTCCTCTCTTTCCTCAACCTCTTCCTCCTCTCTCGTTTTCCTCTCCCTTTATCCTCTCTCATCTTCCTCTCTCTTCATCCTCTCTCTTCCTGCTCTCTTTTCCTCCTCTCTCTTTATCCTCTCTTTTCCTCCTCTCTCCTCTTCCTCTCTCTTCCTCCTCTCCCTTCCTCCTCTCTCTTCCTCCTCTCTCTTCCTCCTCTCTCCTCCTCCACTCTCTTCCTCCTCTCTCTTCCTCCTCTCTTTTCCTCCTCTCTCTGCCTCCTCTGTCCTCTTCCTCTCTCTTCCTGCTCTCTCTTCCTCCTCTCTTTTCCTCCTCTCTCCCATTCCTCTCTCTTCCTCCTTTTTCCTCCTCCATTCTCCTCTTCCTATCTATTCCTCCTCTCTCCTCTTCCTCTCTCTTCCTCCTCTCTCTGTCTCCTCTCTTTTCGTCCACCTCACCCTCCTCTCTCCTTTTTCTCTATCTTCCTCCTCTCTCTTCCTACTCTCTCCTCTTCCTCTCTCTTCCTCCTCTCTTTTCTGCCCCTCTCTTCCTCCTCTCTCCTCTTCCTCTCTCTTCCTCCTCTCTCTTCCTCCTCTCTTTCCATGCTCTCTCCCATTCCTCTCTCTTCCTCCTCTCTCCTCCTCCTCTCTCTTCCTCCTCTCTCCTTCTCCTCTTTTCTCTTCCTCTCTCTTCCTCCTACTTCCTCTTCCTCTCTCTTCCTCTTCTCTCCTTTTCCTCTCTCTTTCTCATCTCTTGTCCTCCACCTCTTCCTCCTCTCTCCTTTTCCTCTTTCTTCCTCCTCTCTCTCCTCCACTCTCTTCCTCTTCTCTTCCTCCTCTCTCCTCCTCCTCTCTCTTCCTCCTCTGTCTTCCTCCTCTCTCTTCCTCCTCTCTCCTTTTCCTCTCTCTTTCTCCTCTCTCCTTTTCCTTTCTCTTCTTCCTCTCTCTTCCTCCTCTCTCTCCTGCTCTCCCTTCCTCCTCTCTCCTCCTACTCTCTCTCTTCCTCCTCTCTCTTCCTCCTCTCTCTTCCTCCTCTCTCTTCCTCCTCTCTCTTCCTTCTCTCTTTTCCTCCTCTCTCTTCCTCTTCTCTATTCCTCCTCTCTCCTTTTCCTGTTTCTCCTCCCTCCTTTTCCTCTCTCTTCCTCCTCTCTCTTCCTCCTCTCTCTTCCTCCTCTCTTTTCTTCTACCTCTTCCTCCTCTCTCCTTTTCCTCTCTCTTCCTCCTCTATCATTTTCCTCTCTCTTCCTCCTCTCTCTTCCTACTCTCTTTTCCTCCTCTCTCCGCCTCCTCTGTCCTCTTCCTCTCTGTTCCTCCTCTCTCTTACTCCTCTCTCTTTCTCCTCTCTCTTTCTCCTCTCTCTTTCTCCTCTCTCTTCCTCCTCTCTCTTCCTCCTCTTTCCTCCTCCTCTCTCCTCTTCCTCTCCCTTCCTCCTCTCTCTTCCTCCTCTCTCTTCCTCCTCTCTCCTCCTACTCTCTCTCTTCCTCCTCTCTTTTCCTCCTCTCTCTTCCTCCTCTCTCCTCCTCCTCTCTACTTTTCTTCTTTCTTCCTCCTCTCTCTTCCTACTCTCTTTACCTCCACCTCTTCCTCCTCTCTCGTTTTCCTCTCTCTTTCTCCTCTCTCATTTTCGTCTCTTTACTCCACTATCTTCCTGCTCTCTTTTTCCTCCTCTCTCTTCCTCCTCTCTTTTCCTCCTCTCTCCTCTTCTTCTCTCTTCCTCGTCTCTCTTCCTCGTCTCTCTTCCTCCTCTCTCTTCCTCCTCTCTCCTCCTTCTCTCTCTTCCTCTTCTCTCTTCCTCCCTCTTTTCCTCCTGTCTCCGCCTCCTCTGTCCTCTTCCTATCTCTTCCTCCTCTCAATTCCTCCTCTCTTTTCCTCCTCTCTCCCATTCTCTCTTCCTCCTCTATCCTTCTCCTCTCTTCTTTTCCTCTTTCTTCCTCCTCTCTCTTCCTCCGCTCTCCTCTTCCTCTCTCTTCCTCCTCTCTCCTCCTCCTCTCTCCTCTTCCTCTCTCTTCCTCCTCTCTTTTGCTCCACCTCTTCCTCCTCCCTCCTTTTACTCTCTTCCTCCTCTCTCTTCTACCTTTCTCTTTCTCCACTCTCTTCCTCCTCTCTCTTCCTCCACTCTCTTCCTCCTGTCTTCCTCCTCTCTCCACTTCCTCTCTCTTCCTCCTCTCTCTCCTCCTCTCTTTTCCTCCTCTCTCCGCCTCCTCTGTCCTCTTCATCTCTCTTCCTCCTCTCTCTTCCTCCTCTCTCTTCCTCCTCTCTTTCCTCTACCTCTTCCTCCTCTCTCCTTTTTCTCTATCTTCCTCCTCTCTCTTCCTACTCTCTCCTCTTCCTATCTCTTCCTCCTCTCTTTTCTGCCCGTCTCTTCCTCCTCTCTCCTCTTCCTCTCTCTTCCTCCTCTCTCTTCCTCCTCTCTTTCCCTGCTCTCTCCCATTCCTCTCTCTTCCTCCTCTCTCCTCCTCCTCTGTCTTCCTCCTCTCTCCTTCTCCTCTTTCTCTTCCTCTCTCTTCCTCCTACTTCCTCTTCCTCTCTCTTCCTCTTCTCTCCTCTTCCTCTCTCTTCTCATCTCTTGTCCTCCACCTCTCCTCCTCTCTCCTTTTCCTCTTTCTTCCTCATCTCTTTTCCTCCACTCTCTTCCTCCTCTCTTCTTTTTCTCTCCTCTTCCTCTCTCTTCCTTCACTCTCTTCCTCCTCTGTCTTCCTCCTCTCTCTTCCTCCTCTCTCCTTTTCCTCTCTCTTCCTCCTCTCTCCTTTTCCTTTCTCTTTCTCCTCTCTCTTCCTCCTCTCTCTTCCTGCTCTCCCTTCCTCCTCTCTCCTCCTACTCTCTCTCTTCCTCCTCTCTCTTCCTCCTCTCTCTTCTTTCTCTCTTTTCCTCCTCTCTCTTCCTCTTCTCTATTCCTCCTCTCTCCTTTTCCTGTTTCTCCTCCCTCCTTTTCCTCTCTCTTCCTCCTCTCTCTTCCTCCTCTCTCTTCCTCCTCTCTTTTCCTCTACCCCTTCCTCCTCTCTCCTTTTCCTCTCTCTTCCTCCTCTCTCATTTTCCTCTCTCTTCCTCCTCTCTCTTCCTACTCTCTCCTCTTCTTCTCTCTTCCTCCTCTCTTTTCCACCGGTCTCTTCCTCCTCTCTCCTCTTCCTCTCTCTAACTCCTCTCTCTCCTCCTCTCTTTTCCTCCTCTCTCTGCCTCCTCTGTACTCTTCCTCTCTCTTCCTTCTCTTTCTTCCTCCTTTCTTTTCCTCCTCTCTACCATTCGTCTCTCTTCCTCCTCTCTCCTCCTCCTCTCTTCTTTCTTATTTCTTCCTCCTCTCTCTTCCTCCTCTCTCATCTTCATCTGTTTTCCTCCTCTCTCTGCCTCCTCTGTCCTCTTCCTCACTCTTCCTCCTCGCTCTTCCTCCTCTCTTTTCCTCCTCTCTCCCATTTCTCCCTCTTCCTCCTCTCTTCTCCTCCTCTCTTCTTTTCCTCTTTCTTCCTCCTCTCTCTTCCTCCTCTCTCCTCTTCATCACTCTTCGTCCTCTCTCTTCCTCCTTTCTCCTCCTTCTCCCTCCCCCTCCTCTCCCTTCCTCGTCTCTCTTCCTCCTATCTCTTCCTCCTATCTCCTCCTACTCTCTCTCTTCCTCCTCTCTCTTCCTCCTATCTTTTCCTCCTCTCTCCTCTTCCTCTCTCTTCCTCGTCTATCTTCCTCCTCTCTCTTCCTCCTCTCTTTTCCTCAACCTCTTCCTCCTCTCTCGTTTTCCTCTCTCTTTCTCCTCTCTCATTTTCCTCTCTCTTCCTCCTGTCTCTTCCTGCTCTCTTTTACTCCTCTCTCTTTCTCCTCTCTTTTCCTCCTCTCCTCTTCCTCTCTCTTCCTCCTCTTTCCTCCTCATCTCTCCTCTTCCTATCTCTTCCTCCTCTCTCCTCCTCCTCTCTCTTCCTCCTCTCTTTTCCTCCTCTCTCCGCCTCCTCTGTCCTCTTCCTTTCTCTTCCTCCTCTCTCTTCCTCCTCTCTTTTCTCCTCTCTCCCATTCCTCTCTCTTCCTCCTCTTTCCTCCTCATTTCTCCTCTTCCTATCTCTTCCTCCTCTCTCCTCTTCCTCTCTCTTCCTCCTCTCTCTTACTCCTCTCTTTTCTCCACCTCATCCTCCTCTCTCCTTTTTCTCTATCTTCCTCCTCTCTCTTCCTACTCTCTCCTCTTCCTCTCTCTTCCTCCTCTCATTTCCGCCCCTCTCTCCTCCTTTCTCCTCTTCCTCTCTCTTCCTCCTCTCTCTTCCTCCTCTCTTTCCCTGCTCTCTCCCATTCCTCTCTCTTCCTCCTCTCTCCTTTTCCTCTCTCTTCCTCCTCTCTCATTTTCCTCTCTCTTCTTCCTCTCTCTTCCTACTCTCTCCTCTTCCTCTCCCTAACTCCTCTCTCTCCTCCTCTCTTTTCCTCCTCTCTCTGCCATCTCTGTCCTCTTCCTCTCTCTTCCTCCTCTGTCTTCCTCCTCTCTTTTCCTCCTCTCTACCATTCGTCTCTCTTCTCCTCTCTCCTCCTTCTCTCTTCTTTTCTTATTTCTTCCTCCTCTCTCTTCCTCCTCTCTCCTCTTCATATCTTTTCCTTCTCTCTCTGCCTTCTCTGTCCTCTTCCTCACTCTTCCTCCTCGCTCTTCCTCCTCTCTTTTCCTCCTCTCTCCATTCCTCCCTCTTCCTCCTCTCTCCTCCTCCTCTCTTCTTTTCTTATTTCTTCCTCCTCTCTCTTCCTCCTCTCTCCTCTTCATCACTCTTCGTCCTCTCTCTTCCTCCTTTCTCCTCTTCCTCCCTCCCCCTCCTCTCCCTTCCTCCTCTCTCTTCCTCCTCTCTCTTCCTCCTCTCTCCTCCTACTCTCTCTCTTCCTCCTCTCTCTTCCTCCTCTCTTTTACCCCTCTCTCTTCCTCCTCTCTTTCCTTCTCTCTCTTCCTCCTCTCTCTTCCTCCTCTCTCTTCCTCCTCTCTCTTCCTCCTCTCTCCTCCTCCTCTATCTTCCTCCTCTCTCTTCCTCCTCTCTTTTCCTTCAGTCTCTTCCTTCTCTCTCCTCTTACTCTCTCTTCCTCGTCTGTCTTCCTCCTCTCTCTTCCTCCTCTCTTTATCTCCTCTCTCCTCCTCCTCTCTCTTCCTCCTCTGTCTTCCTCCTCTCTCTTCCTCCTCACTCCTTTTCCTCTCTCTTCCTCCCACTCCTTTTCCTCTCTCTTCCTACTTTCTCTTTCTCCTTTCTATTCCTCCTCTCTTTTTCTCCACCTCTTCCTCCTCTCTCTTTTTCCTCTCTCTTCCTCCTCTATCCTTTTCTTCTCTTCCTCCTCTCTCTTTCTCCTCTCTATTCCTCCTCTCTCTTCCTCCTCTCTCTTCCTCCTCTCTTTTCCTCCTCTCTATTTTTCCTCTCTTCCTCCTCTCTCTTCCTCCTCTCTCTTCCTCGTCTCTTCCTCCACTCTCCTCTTCCTCTCTCTTCCTCCTCTCTCTTCCTCCTCTCTTTGCCTCCTCTCTCTCATTCCTCTCTCTTCCTCTTCTCTCCTCCTCCTCTCTCCTCTTCCTCTCTCTTCCTCGTCTCTCTTCCTCCTCTCTCTTCCTCCTCTCTGCTTTTCCTCTCTCTTCCTTCCCTCTCCTTTTCCTCTCTCTTCCTACTCTCTCTTTCTCCTCTCTATTCCTCCTCTCTTTTTCTCCACCTCTTCCTCCTCTCTCTTTTTCCTCTCTCTTCCTCCTCTGTCTTCCTACTCTCTCCTCTTCCTCTCTCTTCTTCTTCTCTTTTTCTCCTCTCTCCGCCTAATCTGTTCTCTTCCTCTCTCCCCCTCCTCTGTCTTCCTCTTCTCTCCTCTTCCTCTCTCTTCCTCTTGTCTCTTCCTCCTCTCTTTTCCTCTTCTCTCTTCCTCCTCTCTATTCCTCCTCTCTCCTTTCCCTGTCTCTTCCTCCTCTCTCTTCCTTCTCTCTCATCCTCCTTTCTCTTCCTCCTCTCTCTTCCTCCTCTCTTTTCCTCCACTCTCCGCCTCCTCTGTCCTCTTCCTCTCTCTTCCTCCTCTCTCATCCTCCTCTCTTTTCCTCCTCTCTCCCATTCCTCTCTCTTCCTCGTCTCTCCTCCTCCTCTATCCTCTTCCTCTCTATTCCTCCTCTAACCTCTTATTCTCTCTTCCTCCTCTCTCTTCCTCCTCTCTTTTCCTCCTGTCTCCGCCTCCTCTCTTTTCCTCCTCTTTCTTCCTCCTCTCTCTTCCCACTCTCTCCTCTTCCTCTCTCTTCCTCCTCTCTTTTCCACCGCTCTCTTCCTCCTCTCTCCTCTTCCTCTCTGTTCATCCTCTCTCTCCTACTCTCTTTTACTCCTCTCTCCGCCTCCTCTGTCCTCTTCCACTCTCTTCCTCCTCTCTATTCCTGCTCTCTTTTCCTCCTCTCTCACATTCCTCTCTCTTCCTCCTCTCTCCTCCTCCTCTCTTCTTTTCTTCTTTCTTCCTCCTGTCTCTTCCTCCTCTCTCCTCTTTCTCCCTCTCCCTCCTCTCCCATTCCTCTCTCTTCCACCTCTCTCCTCCTCCTCTCTTCTTTTCCACTTTCTTCCTCATTTCTCTTCCTCCTCTCTCCTCTTCCTCTCTTTTTCTCCTCTCTCCTCTTCCTCTCTCTTCCTCCTCTCTTTTCCTCCACCTCTTCCTCCTCTCTTCTTTTCCTCTCTCCTCCTCCTCTATCCTCTTCCTCTCTCTTCCTCCTCTCTCTCCTACTCTCTTTTCCTCCTCTCTCCGCCTCCTCTGTCCTCTTCCTCTGTCTTTCTCCTCTCTCTTCCTCCTCTCTTTTCCTTCTCTCTCCCATTCCTTTCTCTTTCTCCTCTCTCCTTCTCCTCTCTTCTTTTCTTATTTCTTCCTCCTCTCTCTTCCTCCTCTCTCCTCTTCATCACTCTTCGTCCTCTCTCTTCCTCCTCTCTCCTCTTTCTCCCTCTCCCTCCTCTCCCTTCCTCCTCTCTCTTCCTCCTCTCTCTTCATCCTCTCTCTTCCTCCTCTCTGCTTCCTACTCTCTCTCTTCCTCCTCTCTCTTACTCCTCTCTTTTCCTCCTCTCTCTTCCTCCTCTCTTTTCCTCCTCTCTCCTCTTCCTCTCTCTTCCTCTTCTCTCTTCCTCCTCACACTTCCTCTTCTCTCTTCCTCCTCTCTCTTCCTCCTCTCTTTTCCTCCACATCTTCCTCCTCTCTCTTTTTCCTCTCTCTTTCTCCTCTCTCCTCTTCCTCTCTCTCCCTCCTCTCTCTTCCTCCTCTCTCATCCTTCTTTCTCTTCCTCCTCTCTCTTCCTCCTCTCTCTTCCTCCTCTCTCCGCCTCCTCTGTCCTCTTCCTATCTCTTCCTCCTCTGTCTTCCTCCTCTCTTTACCTCCTCTCTCCCATTCCTCTCTCTTCCTCCTCTCACATCTTCTTCTCTCTTCCTCGTCTCTCCTCTCTATCCTCTTCCTCTCTCTCCCTCCTCTCTCTTCCTCCTTTCTTTTCCTCCACCTCTTCCTCCTCTCTCCTTTTCCTCTCTCTTTCTCCTCTCTCTTCCTCCTCTCTCCTCTTCATCTCTTTTCCTCATCTCTCCGCCTCCTCTGTCCTCTTCCTCTCACTTGCTCCTCTCTCTTCCTCCACTCTTTTCCTCCTCTCTCCCATTCCTCTCTCTTCCTCCTCTCTCCTCATCCTCTCTTCTTTTCTTCTTTCTTCCTCCTCTCTCTTTCTCCACTCTCCTCTTCATCACTCTTCGTCCTCTCTCTTCCTCCTCTCTCCTCTTTCTCCCTCTCCCTCCTCTCTCCTTCCTCCTCTCTCTTCCTCCTCTCTCTTCCTCCTCTCTCTTCCTCCTCTCTCTTCCTCCTCTCTTTTCCTCCTCTCTATTACTCCTCTTTTTTCCTCCTGTCTCCTCTTCCTCTCTCTTCTCCTCTCTCTTCTTCCTCTCTCTTCCTCCTCTCTCTTCCTCTTCTCTCCTCCTCCTCTCTCTTCCTCCTCTCTCTTCCTCGTCTCTATTCCTCTTCTCTCCTTTTCCTCTCTCTTCCTCCTCTCTCCTCTTCCTCTCTCTTCCTCTTCTCTCTTCCTCGCCTCTCTTCCTCCTCTCTCTTCCTCCTCTCTCTTCCTCCTCTCTTTTCTCTTCTCTCCTCTTCCTCTCTTCTTCCTCCTCTCTCCTCTTCCTCTCTCTTCCTCTTCTCTCTCCTCCTCACTCTTCCTCCTCTCTCTTCTTCCTCTCTCTTCCTCCTCTCTCTTCCTCCTCTCTCTTCCTCCTCTCTCATCCTCCTTTCTCTTCCTCCTCTCTCTTCCTCCTCTCTTTTCCTCCTCTCTCCCATTCCTCTCTCTTCCTCCTCTCACCTCTTCTCTCTCTTCCTCGTCTCTCCCTCCTCCTCTTTCCTCTTCCTCTCTCTTCCTCCTCTCACTTCCTCCTCTCTTTTCCTCCTCTCTCCCATTCCTCTCTCTTTCTCCTCTCAGCTCTTCCTCTCTCTTCCTCGTCTCTCCTCCTCCTCTATCCTCTTCCTCTCTCTTCCTCCTCTCACCTCTTCCTCTCTCTTTCTCCTCTCTCTTCCTCCTCTCCTTTCCTCCTGTGTCCGCCTCCTCTGTCCTCTTCCTCTCTCTTCTCCTTCCTCCTCTTCCTCTTTCTTCCTCTTCTCTCTTCCTCCTCGCTCTTCCTCTTCTCTCTTCCTCCTATCTTTTCCTCACCTCTTCCTCCTCTCTCTTTTTCCTCTCTCTTTCTTCTCTCTCCTCTTCCTCTCTCTTCATCCTCTCTGTTCCTCCTCTCTTCATCCTCCTTTCTCTTCCTCCTCTCTCTTACTCCTCTCTTTTCCTCCTGTCCTCCGCCTCCTCTGTCCTCTTCCTATCTCTTCCTCCCTCGCTCTTCTCCTCTCTTTTCCTCCTCGCTCCCATTTCTCTCTCTTCCACCTCTCTCCTCCTCCTCTCTTCTTTCCACCTTCTTCCTCATCTCTATTCCTCCTCTCTCCTCTTCCACTCTTTTCCTCCTCTCCCTTCTCCTCTCTCCTCTTCCTCTCTCTTCCTCCTCTCTTTTCCTCCACCTCTTCCTCCTCTCTCCTTTTCCTTTCTCTTCCTCCTCTCTCTTCCTCCTCCTCTCCTCTTCATCTCTTTTCCTCATCTCTCCGCCTCCTCTGTCCTCTTCCTCTCACTTGCTCCTCTCTCTTCCTCCACTCTTTTCCCCTCTCTCCCATTCCTCTCTCTTCCTCCTCTCTACTCATCCTCTCTTCTTTTCTTCTTACTTCCTCCTCTCTCTTCCTCCTCTCTCCTCTTCATCACTCTTCGTCCTCTCTCTTCCTCCTCTCTCCTCTTTCGTCCCTCTCCCTCCTCTCCCTCCTCCTCTCTCTTCCTCCTCTCTCTCCTCCTCTCTCTTCCTCCTCTTTCTTCCTCCTCTCTCTTCCTCCTCTCTTTTCCTCCTCTCTCCTCTTCCTCCTCTTCCTCCTCTCTCTTCCTCCTCTCTCTTCTTTCTCTCTCTTCCTCCTCTCTCTTCTCCTCTCTCCTCCTCCTCTCTCTTCCTCCTCCTCTCTCTCCTCGTCTCTGTTCCTCTTCTCTCCTTTTCCTCTCTCTTCCTCCTCTCTCCTCTTCCTCTCTCTTCCTCTTCTCTCTTCCTCCTCTCTCTTTCTCTTCTCTCTTCCTCCTCTCTCTTCCTCCTCTCTCTTCCTCCTCTCTTCTCCTCCTCTCTCTCTTCCTCTCTCTTCCTCCTCTCTCCTCTTCCTCTCTCTTCCTCCTCTCACTTCCTCCTCTCTTTTCCTCCTCTCTCTCATTCCTTCTCTTTCTCCTCTCACCTCTTCCTCTCTCTTCCTCGTCTCTCCTCCTCCTCTATCCTCTTCCTCTCTCTTCCTCCTCTCACCTCTTCCTCTCTCTTCCTCCTCTCTTCCTCCTCTCCTTTCCTCCTGTGTCCGCCTCCTCTGTCCTCTTCCTCTCTCTTCCTCCTTCGTCTCTTCCTCTTTCTTCCTCTTCTCTCTTCCTCCTCTCTCTTCCTCCTCTCTCTTCCTCCTCTCTTTTCCTCAACCTCTTCCTCCTCTCTCTTTTTCCTCTCTCTTTCTCCTCTCTCCTCTTCCTCTCTCTCATCCTCTCTGTTCCTCCTCTCTCATCCTCCTTTCTCTTCCTCCTCTCTCTTCCTCCTCTCTTTTCCTCCTGTCTCCGCCTCCTCTGTCCTCTTCCTATCTCTTCCTCCTCGCTCTTCCTCCTCTCTTTTCCTCCTCGCTCCCATTCCTCTCTCTTCCACCTCTCTCCTCCTCCTCTCTTCTTTTCCACCTTCTTCCTCATCTCTATTCTCCTCTCCTCCTCTTCCACTCTTTTCCTCCTCTCTCCTTCTCCTCTCTCCTCTTCCTCTCTCTTCCTCCTCTCTTTTCCTCGTCTCTCTTCCTCCTCTATCCTCTTCCTCTCTCTTCCTCCTCTCTCTTCCTCCTCTCTCTTCCTCCTATCTTTTCCTCCTCTCTCCGCCTCCTCTGTCCTCTTCCTCTCTCTTTCTCCTCTCTCTTACTCCTCTCTCTTCCTACTCTCTCTTCCTCCTCTCTATTCCTGCTCTCTTCTTTTCCTCTATCTTCCTCCTCTCTCCTTTTCCTCTCTCTTCTCCACTCTCTTCCTACTCTCTCTTCCTCTTCTCTTTTCCTCCACCTCTTCGTCCTCTGTCCTTTTCCTGTCTCCTCCTCCTCTCTTCTTTTCCTCTTTCTTCCTCCGCTCTCTTCCTCCTCTCTCCTCTTCCTCTCTCTTCCTTCTCTCTCCTCGTCCTCTGTTCTCTTCCTCTCTCTTCCTCCTCTCTTTTCCTCCACCTCTTCCTCCTCCTTCTCTACTCTTCTTCCTCTATTCCTCTCTCTCCCTCTCTATTTTTCCTCTCTCTTCCTCCTCTCTCTTTCTCCTCTCACTACCTCCTCTCTTTTCCTCCACCTCTTCCTCCTCTCTAATTTTCTCTCTCTTCCTCCTCCTTGTTCCTACTCTCTCCTCTTCCTCTCTCTTCCTCCTCTTTTTTCCTCCTCTGTCTTCCTACTCTCTCCTCTTCCCTCTCTTCCTCCTCTCTTCTTCCTCTCTCTTCCTCCTCTCTCCTCTTCCTCTCTCTACCTCCTCTCTCTTCCTCCTCTCTCTTCCTCCTCTCTCTTCCTCCTCTCTCTTCCTCCTTTCTCTTCCCTCCTCTCTCTTCCTCCTCTCTCTTCCTCCTCTCTCTTCCTCTTCTCTTTTCCTCCTCTCTCTTCCTCCTCTCTCTTCCTCCTCTCTTCCTTTTCCTCTCTCTTCCTCCTCTCTCCTTTTCCTCTCTCTTCCTCCTCTCTCCTTTTCCTCTCTCTTCTCCTCTCTCTTCCTCCGCTCTCCTTTTCCTCTCCCTTCCTCCTCTCTTTTCCTCCGCTCTCTTTCTCCTCTCTCCTCTTCCTCTCTCTTCCTCCTCTCTCTCCTCCTCTCTTTTCCTCCTCTCTCCGCATCCTCTGTCCTCTTCCTCTCTCTTCCTCTCTCTCTTCTCCTCTCTTTTCCTCCCTCTCCCATTCCTCTCTCTTCATCCTCTCTCCTCCTCCTCTTTTGTTTTCCTCTTTCTTCCTCCTCTCTCTTCCTCCTCTCTCCTCTTCATCACTCTTCGTCCTCTCTCATCCCCCTTCTCCTCTTCCTCCCTCTCCCTCCTCTCCCACCCTCCTCTCTCTTCCTCCTCTCTCTTCCTCCTCTCTCCTCCTACTCTCTCTCTTCCTCCTCTCTCCTTTTCTCTCTCTTCCTCCTCTCTCTTCCTCCTCTCTCTTCCTCCTCACTCTTCCCTCACCTCTTCCTCCTCTCTCCTTTTCATCTCTCTTCCTCCTCTCTCTTCCTGCACTCTCCTCTTCCTCTCTCTTCCTACTCTCTCTTCTCCTCTCTTTTCCTCTTCTCTATCTTTCCTCTCTCTCCTCCTCTCTCTCTTCCGCCTCTTACTTCCTCCACTCTCTTCCTCTCTCTTCCTTCTCTCTCCTCTTCGTCTCTCTTCCTCCTCTCTCTTCTCCTCTCTTTTCCTCCTCTCTTTTCCTCCTCTCTCCTCCTCCTCTCTCTTCCTCCTCTCTCTTCCTCTTCTCTCCTTTCCTCTTTCTTATCCTCTCTCCTTTTCCTCTCTCTTCCTCCTCTCTCTTTCTCCTCTCTCCTCTTCCTCTCTCTTCCTCCTCTCTCTTCCTCTTCTCTTTCCCTCCTCTCTCCCATTCCTCTCTCTTCCTCTCTCTCCACCTCCTCTCTTTCCTCCTCTCTCTTCCTCCTCTCTCCTCTTCATCTCTTTTCCCTCCTCTCTCCGCCTCCTCTGTCCTCTTCCTCTCTCTTCCTCCTCTCTCTTTCTCCTCTCTTTTCCTCCTCTCTCCCATTCCTCTCTCTTCCTCCTCTCTCCTCCTCCTCTCTGCTTTTCTTCTTTCTTCCTCCTCTCTCTTCCCCCTCTCTCCTCTTCAATCACTCTTCGTCCTCTCTCTTCCTCCTTTCTCCTCTTCCTCCCTCTCCCTCCTCTCCCTTCCTCCTCTCTCTTCCTCCTCTCTCTTCCTCTCTCTCCTCTTCCTCTCTGTTCCTCCTTTCTCTTTCTCCTCTCTCTTCCTACTCTCTCTTCCTCCTCTCTTTCCTCCTCTCTCCTCCTCCTCTCTCTTCCTCCTCTCTCTTCCTCCTCTCCTCCTTTTCCTCTCTCTTATCCTCTCTCCTCTTCCTCTCTCTTCCTCCCCTCTTTTTCTTCCTCTCTCTTTCTCTCCTCTCTGCTCTTCCTCTCTCTTCCTCCTTTCTCTTCCTCCTCTCTTTTCCTCCTCTCTCCCATTCCTCTCTCTTCCTCCTCTCTCCACCTCCTCTCTCTTCCTCTCTCTCCTCCTTCTCTCTCACCTTTCTCTCTCTTCCTCCTCTCTCCTCTTCCTCTCTCTTCCTCCTCTCTCCTCCTCCTCTCTCCTCTTCCTCTCGCTTCCTCCTCCCCCTCCCTCCTCTCTCTTCTCCTCTCACTTCCGCCTTTCTCTTCCTCCTCTCTCTTCTCCTCTCTCTTCCTCCTCTCTCTTCCTCTTCTCTCCTCTTCCTCTCTTTTCCTCCTCTCTCTTCCTCCTCTCTTTTCCTCCTGTGTCTCCTTCTCTCTATACCTCCTCTCTTCTTTCCTCTCTCTTCCTCCTCTATCCATTTCCTCTCTCTTCCTCCTCTCTCTTCCTCCACTCTCTTCCTCCTCTCTCCTCCTCCTCTCTCTTCCTCCTCTCTCTTCCTCGTCTCTATTCCTCCTCTCTCCTTGTCCTCTCTCTTCCTCCTCTCTCCTCTTCCTCTCTCTTCCTCTTATTTCTTCCTCCTCTCTCGTCCTCCTCTCTCTTCCTCCTCTTTCTTTCTCCTCTCTTTTCCTCCACCTCTTCCTCCTCTCTCCTTTTCCTCTCTCTTTCTCATCTCTCATTTTCCTCTCTCTTCCTTCTCTCTCTTACTGCTCTCTTTTCCTCCTCTCTCTTCCTCCTCTCTCTTCCTCCTCTCTCTTCTCCTCCCTCCTCCTCCTCTCTCCTCTTCCTCTCTCTTCTTCCTCTCTTTTTCTCCACCTCTTCCTCCTCTCTCCTTTTCCTCTCACTTCCTCCTCTCTCATTTTCCCTTCTTTTCCTCCTCTCCCTTCATATTCTCTCTTCCTCCTCTCTCTTCCTCCTCTCTCTTCCTCCTCTCTTTTCCTCCACCTCTTCCTCCTCTCTCCTTTTCCTCTTTCTTCCTCCTCTCTCATTTTCCTCTCTCTTCCTCCTCTCTTCTTTCCTTCTTCCTTCCTCCTCTCTCTTCCTCCTCTCTCCTCTTCATCTCTTTTCCTCCTCTCTCCTCTGTCCTCTTCCTCTCTCTTCCTCCTCTCTCTTCCTCCTCTCTTTTCCTCCTCTCTCCCATTCCTCTCTCTTCCTCCTCTCTCCTCCTCCTCTCTGCTTTTCTTCTTTCTTCCTCCTCTCTCTTCCCCCTCTCTCCTCTTCATCACTCTTCGTCCTCTCTCTTCCTCCTTTCTCCTCTTCCTCCCTCTCCCTCCTCTCTCTTCCTCCTCTCTCTTCCTCCTCTCTCCTCCTACTCTCTCTCTTCCTCGTCTCTCTTCCTCCTCACTTTTCCTCCTCTCTCTTCCTCCTCTCTTTTCCTCCTATCTCTTCTTCCTCTCTCTTCCTCCTCTCTCTTCCTCCTCTCTCTTCCTCCTCTCTCCTCCTCCTCTCTCTTCCTCCTCTCTCTTCCTCGTCTCTATTCCTCCTCTCTCCTTGTCCTCTCTCTTCCTCCTCTCTCCTCTTCCTCTCTCTTCCTCTTATTTCTTCCTCCTCTCTCGTCCTCCTCTCTCTTCCTCCTCTTTCTTCCTCCTCTCTTTCCTCCACCTCTTCCTCCTCTCTCTTTTTCCTCACTCTTTCACATCTCTCATTTTCCTCTCTCTTCCTTCTCTCTCTTGCTGCTCTCTTTTCCTCCTCTCTCTTCCTCGTCTCTCTTCCTCCTCCCTCCTCCTCCTCTCTCCTCTTCCTCTCTCTTCGTCCTCTCTTTTTCTCCACCTCTTCCTCCTCTCTCCTTTTCCTCTCACTTCCTCCTCTCTCATTTTCCCTTCTTTTCCTCCTCTCTCTTCATATTCTCTCTTCCTCCTCTCTCTTCCTCCTCTCTCTTCCTCCTCTCTTTTCCTCCTCTCTCCTTTTCCTCCTCTCTCCCATTCCTCTCTCTTCCTCCTCTCTCCACCTCCTCTCTCTTCCTCCTCTCTCCTCCTTCTCTCTCACCTTTTCTCTCTCTTCCTCCTCTCTCCTCTTCCTCTCTCTTCCTCCTCTCTCCTCCTCCTCTCTCCTCTTCCTCTCGCTTCCTCCTCCCCCTCCCTCCTCTCTCTTCCTCCTCTCACTTCCGCCTCTCTCTTCCTCCTCTCTCTTCCTCCTCTCTCTTCCTCTTCTCTCCTCTTCCTCTCTTTTCCTCCTCTCTCTTCCTCCTCTCTTTTCCTCCTGTGTCTTCCTTCTCTCTATACCTCCTCTCTTCTTTTCCTCTCTCTTCCTCCTCTATCCATTTCCTCTCTCTTCCTCCTCTCTCTTCCTCCTCTCTCTTCCTCCTCTCTCCTCCTCCTCTCTCTTCCTCCTCTCTCTTCCTCGTCTCTATTCCTCCTCTCTCCTTGTCCTCTCTCTTCCTCCTCTCTCCTCTTCTTCTCTCTTCCTCTTATTTCTTCCTCCTCTCTCGTCCTCCTCTCTCTTCCTCCTCTTTCTTTCTCCTCTCTTTTCCTCCACCTCTTCCTCCTCTCTCCTTTTCCTCTCTCTTTCTCATCTCTCATTTTCCTCTCTCTTCCTTCTCTCTCTTACTGCTCTCTTTTCCTCCTCTCTCTTCCTCCTCTCTCTTCCTCCTCTCTCTTCCTCCTCTCTCTTCCTCCTCCCTCCTCCTCCTCTCTCCTCTTCCTCTCTCTTCTTCCTCTCTTTTTCTCCACCTCTTCCTCCTCTCTCCTTTTCCTCTCACTTCCTCCTCTCTCATTTTCCCTTCTTTTCCTCCTCTCCCTTCATATTCTCTCTTCCTCCTCTCTCTTCCTCCTCTCTCTTCCTCCTCTCTTTTCCTCCACCTCTTCCTCCTCTCTCCTTTTCCTCTTTCTTCCTCCTCTCTCATTTTCCTCTCTCTTCCTCCTCTCTTCTTTCCTTCTTCCTTCCTCCTCTCTCTTCCTCCTCTCTCCTCTTCATCTCTTTTCCTCCTCTCTCCTCTGTCCTCTTCCTCTCTCTTCCTCCTCTCTATTCCTCCTCTCTTTTCCTCCTCTCTCCCATTCCTCTCTCTTCCTCCTCTCTCCTCCTCCTCTCTGCTTTTCTTCTTTCTTCCTCCTCTCTCTTCCCCCTCTCTCCTCTTCATCACTCTTCGTCCTCTCTCTTCCTCCTTTCTCCTCTTCCTCCCTCTCCCTCATCTCCCTTCCTCCTCTCTCTTCCTCCCTCTCCTCCTACTCTCTCTCTTCCTCGTCTCTCTTCCTCCTCACTTTTCCTCCTCTCTCTTCCTCCTCTCTTTTCCTCCTCTCTCCTCTTCCTCTCTCTTCCTCCTCTCTCTTCCTCCTCTCTCTTCCTCCTCTCTCCTCCTCCTCTCTCTTCCTCCACTCTCTTCCTCGTCTCTATTCCTCCTCTCTCCTTGTCCTCTCTCTTCCTCCTCTCTCCTCTGCCTCTCTCTTCCTCTTATTTCTTCCTCCTCTCTCGTCCTCCTCTCTCTTCCTCCTCTTTCTTCCTCCTCTCTTTTCCTCCACCTCTTCCTCCTCTCTCTTTTTCCTCACTCTTTCACATCTCTCATTTTCCTCTCTCTTCCTTCTCTCTCTTGCTGCTCTCTTTTCCTGCTCTCTCTTCCTCGTCTCTCTTCCTCCTCCCTCCTCCTCCTCTCTCCTCTTCCTCTCTCTTCGTCCTCTCTTTTTCTCCACCTCTTCCTCCTCTCTCCTTTTCCTCTCACTTCCTCCTCTCTCATTTTCCCTTCTTTTCCTCCTCTCTCTTCATATTCTCTCTTCCTCCTCTCTCTTCCTCCTCTCTCTTCCTCCTCTCTCTTCCTCCTCTCTTTTCCTCCTCTCTCCTTTTCCTCCTCTCTCCTTTTCCTCTCTCTTCCTCCTCTCTCCTTTTCCTCTCTCTTCCTCCTCTCTCTTCCTCCTCTCTCTTCCTCCTCTCTTTTTCTCCACCTCTTCCTCCTCTCTCTTTTTCCTCTCTCTTCCTCCTTTCTCCTCCTCCTTCTCCTCTTCCTCTCTCTTCCTTCTCTCTCCTCCTCCTCTCTCCTTTTCCTCTTTCTTTCTCCTCTCTCATTTTCTCTCTTTTCGTTCTCTCTCTTCATCTTCTCTCTTCCTCCTCTCTCTTCCTCCTCTCTTTTCCTCCTGTGTCTTCCTTCTCTCTATACCTCCTCTCTTCTTTTCCTCTCTCTTCCTCCTCTCTCCATTTCCTCTCTCTTCCTCCTCTCTCTTCCTCCTCTCTCTTCCTCCTCTCTCTTCCTCCTCTCTTTTCCTCTACCTATTCCTCCTCTCTCCTTTTCTCTCTCTTCCTCCTCTCTCATTTTCCTCTCTCTTCCTCCTCTCTCTTCCTCTTCTCTCCTCTTCCTCTCTGTTCCTTCCCCCCGTTTCCTCCTCTCTCTTCCTCCTCTCTCCTCCTCCTCTCTCCTCTTCCTCTCTCGTCTTCCTCTCTCTTCCTCCTCTCTTTTCCTCCGCTCTCTTCCTCCTCTCTCCTCTTCCTCTCTCTTCCTCCTCTCTCTCCTCCTCTCTTTTCCTCCTCTCTCCGCCTCCTCAGTCCTCTTCCTCTCTCCTCCTCCTCTCTCTTCCTCCTCTCTTTTCCTCCTCTCTCCCATTCCTCTCTCTTCCTCCTCTCTCCTGCTCCTCTCTTCTTTTCTTCTTTCTTCCTCCTCTCTCTTCCTCATCTCTCCTCTTCATCTCTTTTCCTACTCTCTCCGTCTCCTCTGTCCTCTTCATCTCTCTTCCTGCTCTCTCTTCCTCCTCTCTTTTCTCCTCTCTCCCATTCCTCTCTCATCCTCCTCTCTCATCCTCCTCTCTGCTTTTCTTCTTTCTTCCTCCTCTCTCTTCCCCTCTCTCCTCTTCATCACTCTTCGTCCTCTCTCTTCCTCCTTTCTCATCTTCCTCCCTCTCCCTCCTCTCCCTTCCTCCTCTCTCTTCCTCCTCACTCTTCCTCCTCTCTCCTCCTACTCTCTCTCTTCCTCGTCTCTCTTCCTCCTCTCTTTTCCTCCTCTCTCTTCCTCCTCTCTTTTCCTCCTCACTCCTCTTCCTCTCTCTTCCACCTCTCTTTTCCTCCTCTCTCTTCCTCCTCTCTCCTCTTCTTCTCTCTTCCTCCTCTCTCTTCCTACTCTCTCCTCTTCCACTCTATTCCTCCTCTCTTTTCCTCCACTCTCTTCCTCCTCTCTCCTCATCCTCTCTCTTCCTCCTCTCTCTTCCTCCTCTCTTTAACTCCTCTCTCCGCCTCCTCTGTCCTCTTCCTCTCTCTTCCTCCTCTCTTTTCCTCCTCTCTTTTCCTCCTCTCTCCAATTCCTCTCTCTTCCTCCTCTCTCCTCCTCCTCTCTTCTTTTCTTCTTTCTTCCTCCTCTCCCTTCCTCCTCTCTCCTTTTCCTCTCTCATCCTCCTCTCTCTTCCTCCTCTCTCTTCCTCCTCTCTTTTCCTCCACCTCTTCCTCCTCTCTCCTTTTCCTCTCTCCTCCTCCTCTCTCTTCCTCCTCTCTCCTCTTCCTCTCTCTTCCTCCTCTCTTTTCCTCCTCTCTCCAATTCCTCTCTCTTATCCTCTCTCTTTCTCCTCTGTATTCCTCCTCTCTATTCCTCCTCTCTCCTTTTCCTCTCTCTTCCTCCTCTCTCATTTTCCTCTCTCTTCCTCCTCTCTCTTCTTACTCTCTCTTCGTCCTGTCTTTTGCACCACCTCTTTGTCCTATCTCCTTTTCCTGTCTCCTCCTCTTCTCTTCTTTTCCTCTTTCTTCCTCCTCTCTCTTCCTCGTCTCTCCTCTTCCTCTCTCTTCCTCGTCTCTCCTCCTCCTCTCTCCTCTTCCTCTCTCTTCCTCCTCTCTTTTCCTCCACCTCTTCCTCCTCTCTCATTTTCCTCTCTCTTCCTCCTCTCTCCTCTTCATCTCTCTTCCTCCTCTCTCTTTCTCCTCTCTCTTTCTCCTCTCTCTTTCTCCTCTCTCTTCCTCCTCTCTCTTCCTCCTCCCTCTTCCTCCTCTCTCTTCCTCTTCTCTTTTCCTCCTCTCTCCTCTTCCTATCTCTTCCTCCTCTCTCTTCCTCCTCTCTCTTCCTCCTCTCTCTTTCTCCTCTCTCTTCCTCCTCTCTCTATCTCCTCTCTTCTCTTTCTCTCTCTTTCTCCTCCCTCTTCCTCCTTTCTCTTCCACCTCTCTCTTCCTCCTCTCTCTTCCTCCTCTCTCTTCCTCCTCTCTACCCTTCCTCTCTCTTCCTCCTCTCTCTTCCTCCTCTCTCTTCCTCCTCTCGCTTCCTCCTCTCTACCCCTCCTCTCTCTTCATCGTCTCTCTTCCTCTTCTCTTTTCCTCCTCTCTCATCTTCCTCTCCCGTCCACCTCTCTCTTCCTCCTTTCTCTTCCTCCTCACATTTCCTCCTCTGTCTTCCTTCTCTCTCCTCTTCCTCTCTCTTCCTCCTTTCTCTTCCAACTCTCTCTTCCTCCTCTCTCTTCCTCCTCTCTCTTCCTCCTCTCTCTTCCTCCTCTCTCTTCCTCCTCTCTACCCCTCCTCACTCTTCCTCCTCTCTCTTCCTCCTCTCTCTTCCTCTTCTATTTTCTTCCTCTCTCCTCTTCCTCTCTCTTCCTCCTCTCTCTTCCTCCTCTCGCTTCCTCCTCTCTACCCCTCCTCTCTCTTTCTCCTCTCTCTTCCTCCTTCCTCTTCCTCCTCTCTTCTCTTCCTCTCACTTTCTCCTCTCTCTTTTCCCTCTATTTTTCTCCTCTCTCTGCCTCTTCTCTCTTCCTCCTCACATTTCCTCCTCTCTCCTTTTCCTCTCTTCCTCCTCTCTCTTCCTCCTCTCTCTTCTTCCTGTCTCTTCCTCCTCTCTTTCCTCCTCTCTCTTCCTCCTCTGTCTTCCTCCTCTCTCTTTCTCCTCTCTCTTCCTCATCTCTCTTCCTCCTCTCTTCTCTTTCTCTCTCTTTCTCCTCCCTCTTCCTCCTTTCTCTTCCACCTGTCTCTTCCTCCTCTCTCTTCCTCCTCTCGCTTCCTCCTCTCTACCCCTTCTCTCTCTTCTTCCTCTCTCTTCCTCCTCTCTCTTCCACCTCTCTCTTCCTCCTCTCTCTTCCTCCTCTCTCTTCCTCCTCTCTACCCCTTCTCTCTCTTCTTACTCTCTCTTCCTCCTCTCTCTTCCTCCTCTCTCTTCCACCTCTCTCTTCCTCCTCTCTCTTCCTCTTCTCTTTTCCTCCTCTCTCCTCTTCCTCTCTCTTCCTCCTCTCTCTTCCTCCTCTCTCTCTCTTCCTCCTCTCTCTTTCTCCTCTCTCTTCCTCCTCTCTCTTCCTCCTCTCTTCTCTTTCTGTCTCTTTCTCCTCCCTCTTCCTCCTTTCTCTTCCACCTCTCTCTTTCTTCTCTCTCTTTCTCCTCTCTCTTCCTCCTCTCTACCCCTCCTCTCTCTTCCTCCTCTCTCTTCCTCCTCTCGCTTCCTCCTCTCGCTTCCTCCTTTCTAACACTCCTCTCTCTTCCTCCTCTCTCTTCCTCTTCTCTTTTCCTCCTCTCTCCTCTTCCTCTCCCGTCCAACACTCTCTTTCTCCTCTCTCTTCCTCCTCACATTTCCTCCTCTCTCCTTTTCCTCTCTTTCTCCTCTCTCTTCCTCCTCTCTCTTCCTCCACTCTCTTCCTCCTCTGTCTTCCTTCACTCTCCTCTTCCTCTCTCTTCCTCCTCTCTCTTCCTCCTCACTCTTCCTCCTCTCTCTTCCTCCTCTCTCTTCCTCTTCACTTTTCCTCCTCTCTCCTTTTTCTCTCTTCCTCCTCTCTTCCTCCTCTCTCTTCCTCCTTTCTCTTCCTCCTCTCTCTTCCTCCTCTCTCTTTTTCCTCTCTCTTCCTCCACTCTCTTCCTTCTCTGTCTTCCACCTCTCTCATTCTCCTCTCTCTTCCTCCTCTTTCTTCCTCCTCTCTCTTCCTCCTCTCTCTCTTCCTCCTTTCTCTTCCTCCTCTCTCTTTCTCCTCTCTCTTCCTCCTCTCTCTTCCTCCTCTCTTCCTCCTCTCTTCCTCCTCTCTCTTCCTCCTCTCTACCCCTCCTCTCTCTTCCCCCTCTCTCTTCCTCCTCTCTCTTCCTCCTCTCTCTTCCTCCTCTTCCTTTTTCCTCTCTCTTCATCCACTCTCTTCCTCCTCTCTCTTCTTTCTCTCTCCTCTTCCTCTGTCTTCCTCCTCTCTCTTCCTCCTCTCTCTTCGTCCTCTCTCTTCCTCCTCTCTCTTCCTCATCTCTGTTCCTCCTCTCTCTTCCTCCTCTCTTTTCGTCCTCTCTCTTCCTCCTCTCACCTTTTCAACTCTCTTCCTTCTCTCTCCTAATCCTCTGTCTTCCACCTCTCTCTTCCTCCTCTCTCTTCCTTTTCTCTTTTCCTCATCTCTCCTCTTCCTCTCTCTTCCTACTCTCTCTTCCTCCTCTCTCTTCCTCCTCTCGCTTCCTCCTCTCTCTTCCTCCTCTCTCTTCCTCCTCTCTCTTCCTCCTCTCTCTTCCTCCTCTCTCTTCCTCCTCTCTCTTCCTCCTCTCCCGTTTTCCACTCTCTTCCTTCTCTCTCCTCTTCCTCTGTCTTCCACCTCTCTCTTCCTCCTCTCTCTTCCTCCTCACATTTCTTTCTCTCTTCTTTTCCTCTCTTCCTCCTCTCTCTTCCTCCTATCTCTTCCTCCTCTCTCTTCCTCCTCTCTCTTCCTCTTCCCTTTTCCTCCTCTCTCCTCTTCCTCTCTCTTCCTCCTTTCTCTTCCTCCTCTATCTTTCTCCTCTCTCTTCCTCCTCTCTCTCGCTTCCTCCTCTCTACCCCTCCTCTCTCTTCCCCCTCTCTCTTCCTCCTCTCTCTTCCTCCTCTCTCTTCCTCCTCTCCCTTTTTCCTCTCTCTTCCTCCACTCTCTTCCTCCTGTGTCTTTCTCTCTCCTCTTCCTCTCTCTTCCTCCTCTCTCTTCCTCCTCTCTCTTCCTCATCTCTCTTCCTCCTCTCTCTTCCTCCTCTCTTTTCCTCCTCTCTGTTCCTCCTCCCCCTTTTCCACTCTCTTCCTTCTCTCTCCTCTTCCTCTGTTTTCCACCTCTCTCTTTCTCCTCTCTCTTCCTCTTCTCTTTTCCTCCTCTCTCCTCTTCCTCTCTCTTCCTCCTCTCTATTCCTCCTCTCTCTTCCTCCTCTCCTCTTCTCCTCTCTCTTACTCCTCCCTCTTCCTCCTCTCTTGTCTTCCTCTCTCTTTCTCTTCCCTCTTCCTCCTTTCTCTTCCAACTCTCTCTTCCTCCTCTCTCTTCCTCCTCTCTCTTCCTCCTCTCTCTTCCTCCTCTCTAACCCTTCTCTCTCTTCCTCCTCTCTCTTCCTCCTATTCTTCCTCTTCTCTTTTCCTCCTCTCTCCTCTTCCTCTCTCTTCCTCCTCTCTCTTCCTCCTCTCACTTCCTCCTCGCGCTTCCTCCTCGCGCTTCCTCCTCTCTACCCCTCCTCTCTCTTTCTCCTCTCTCTTCCTCCTCTTTTTCTCCTCTCTCTTCCTCCTCTCTCTTCCTCCTCACATTTCCTCCTCTGTCCTTTTCCTCTCGTCATTCTCTCTCTTCCTCCTCTCTCTTCCTCCTCTCTCTTCTTCCTCTCTACACCTTCTCTCTCTTCTTCCTCTCTCTTCCTCCTCTCTCTTCCACCTCTCTCTTCCTCCTCTGTCTTCCTTCTCTCTCTTTCTCCTCTATACCCCTTCTCTCTCTTCTTCCTCTCTCTTCTCCTCTCTCTTCCTCCTCTTGCTTCCTCCTTTCTACCCCTCCTCACTCTTCCTCCTCTCTCTTCCTCTTCTCTTTTGCCTCCTCTCTCCTCTTCCTCTCCGTCCAACTCTCTCTTCCTCCTCTCTCTTCCTCCTCACATTTCCTCCTCTCTCCTTTTCCTCTCTTTCTCCTCTCTCTTCCTCCTCTCTCTTCCTCCACTCTCTTCCTTCTCTGTCTTCCTTCTCTCTCCTCTTCCTCTCTCTTCCTCCTCTCTATTCCTCCTCTCTCTTCCTCCACTCTCTTCCTCCTCTGTCTTCCTCCTCTCTCTTTCTCCTCTCTCTTCCTCCACACATTTCCCCTCTCTCCTTTTCCACTCTTCCTCCTCTGTCTTCCTCCTCTCTCTTCTCCCCTCTCTTTCTCCTCTCTCTTTCTCCTCTCTCTTCCTCCTCTCTCTTCCTCCTCTCTCTTCCTCCTTTCTCTTCCTCCTCTCTCTTTCTCCTCTCTCTTCCTCCTCACTCTTCTTCCTCTCTCTTCCTCCTCCTCTTCCTCCTCTCTCTTCCTCTTCTCTTTTACTTCTCTCTCCTCTTCCTCTCTCTTCGTTCTCTCTCTTCCTCCTCTCTCTTTCTCCTCTCTCTTCCTCATCTCTCTTCCTCCTCTCTTCTCTTTCTCTCTCTTTCTCCTCCCTCTTCCTCCTTTCTCTTCCACCTGTCTCTTCCTCCTCTCTCTTCCTCCTCTCTCTTCCTCCTCTCTACCCCTTCTCTCTGTTCTTCCTCTCTCTTCCTCCTCTCTCTTCCACCTCTCTCTTCCTTCTCTCTCTTCCTCTTCTCTCTTCCTCCTCTCTACCCCTTCTCTCTCTTCTTCCTCTCTCTTCCTCCTCTCTGTTCCTCCTCTTTCTTCCTCCTCTCTGTTCCTCCTCTCTACCCCTCCTCTCTCTTCCTCCTCTCTCTTCCTCCTCTCTCTTCCTCCTCTTGCTTCCTCCTTCTACCCCTCCTCACTCTTCCTCCTCTCTCTTCCTCTTCTCTTTTCCTCCTCTCTCCTCTTCCTCTCCCGTCCAACTCTCTCTTCCTCCTCTCTCTTCCTCCACACATTTCCCCTCTCTCCTTTTCCACTCTTCCTCCTCTGTCTTCCTCCTCTCTCTTCCTCCCCTCTCTTTCTCCTCTCTCTTCCTCCTCTCTCTTCCTCCTCTCTCTTCCTCCTCTCTCTTCCTCCTTTCTCTTCCTACTCTCTCTTTCTCCTCTCTCTTCCTCCTCTCTCTTCTTCCTCTCTCTTCCTCCTCCTCTTCCTCCTCTCTCTTCCTCTTCTCTTTTACTTCTCGCTCCTCTTCCTCTCTCTTCGTTCTCTCTCTTCCTCCTCTCTCTTTCTCCTCTCTCTTCCTCATCTCTCATCCTCCTCTATTCTCTTTCTCTCTCTTTATCCTCCCTCTTCCTCCTTTCTCTTCCACCTGTCTCTTCCTCCTCTCTCTTCCTCCTCTCTCTTCCTCCTCTCTACCCCTTCTCTCTGTTCTTCCTCTCTCTTCCTCCTCTCTCTTCCTCCTCTCTTCCTCCTCTCTGTTCCTCCTCTCTCTTCCTCCTCTCTACCCCTTCTCTCTCTTCTTCCTCTCTCTTCCTCCTTTCTGTTCCTCCTCTCTCTTCCTCCTATCTGTTCCTCCTCTCTACCCCTCCTCTCTCTTCTTCCTCTCTCTTCCTCCTCTCTCTTCCTCCTCTCGCTTCCTCCTTTCTACCCCTCCTCACTCTTCCTCCTCTCTCTTCCTCTTCTCTTTCCTCCTCTCTCCTCTTCCTCTCCTGTCCAACTCTCTCTTCCTCCTCTCTCTTCCTCCTCACATTTCCTCCGCTCTCCTTTTCCTCTCTTTCTCCTCTCTCTTCCTCCACTCTCTTCCTCCTCTGTCTTCCTTCTCTCTCCTCTTCCTCTCTCTTCCTCCTCTCTTTTCCTCCTCTCTCTTCCTCCTCTCTTTTTCCTCTCTCTTCCTCCACTCTCTTCCTCCTATGTCTTTCATCTCTCTCTTCCTCCTCTCTCTTCCTCCTCTCTCTTCTCCCCTCTCTTCCTCCTCTCTCTTCCTCCTCTCTTCCTCCTCTCTCTTCCTCCTCTCTCTTCCTCCTCTCTACCCTCCTCTCTCTTCCTCTCTTCCTCCTCTCTCTTCCACCTCTCTTCCTCCTCTCTCTCTCCTCCTCTCCCTTTTTCCTCTCTCTTCCTCCACACTCTTCCTCCTCTCTCTTCTTTATCTCTCTCTTCCTCTGTCTTCCACCTCTCTCTTCCTCCTCTCCCTTCCTCCTCTCTCTTCCTCCTCTCTCTTCCTCCCCTCTCTTCCTCCTCTCTCTTCCTCCTCTCTCTTCCTCCTCTCTCTTCTCCTCTCTCTTCCTCCTCTCTTCCTCCTCTCTCTTCCTCCTGTCTCTTCCTTCTCTCTACCCCTCCTCTCTCTTCCCCCTCTCTCTTCCTCCTCTCTCTTCCTCCTCTCTCTTCCTCCTCTCCCTTTTTCCTCTCTCTTCTCCCACACTCTTCCTCCTCTCTCTTCTTTATCTCTCCTTTTCCTCTGTCTTCCACCTCTCTCTTCTCCTCTCTCTTCCTCCTCTCTCTTCCTCCTCTCTCTTCCTCCTCTCTCTTCCTCCTCTCTTTTCCTCCTCTCTCTTCCTCCTCTCCCCTTTTCCACTCTCTTATTTCTCTCTCCTCTTCCTCTGTCTTCCACCTCTCTCTTCCTCCTCTCTCTTCCTCTTCTCTTTTTCTCGTCTCACCTCTTCCTCTCTCTTCCTCCTCTCTATTCCTGCTCTGTCTTCCTCCTCTCTTTCTCCTCTCTCTTACTCTTCCCTCTTCCTCCTCTCTTGTCTTCCTCTCTCTTTTTCCTTCCTCTTCCTCCTTTCTCTTCCACCTCTCTCTTCTCCTCTCTCTTCCTCCTCTCTCTTCCTTCTCTCTACCCCTCCTCTCTCTTCCTCCTAACTCTTCCTACTCTATCTTTCTCTTCTCTTTCCTCCTCTCTCATCTTCCTCTCTCTTCCTCCTCTCTCTTCCTCCTCTCTCTTCCTCCTCTCGCTTCCTCCTCTCTACCCCTCCTCTTTCTTCCTCCTCTCTCTTCCTCCTCTCTCTTCTTCTTCTCTTTTCCTCCTCTCTCTTCCTCCTCACATTTCCTCCTCTCTCCTTTTCCTCTCTTCCTCTCTCTCTCCTCCTCTCTCTTCCTCCTCTCTCTTCCTCCTCTCTCTTCCTCCGCTCTCTTCCTCCTCTGTCTTCCTTCTCTCTCCTCTTCCTCTCTCTTCCTCCTCTCTCTTCCACCTCTCTCTTCCTCCTCTCTCTTCCTCCTCTCTCTTCCTCCTCTCTCTTCCTCCTCTCTACCCCTTCTCTCTCTTCTTCCTCTCTCTTCCTCCTCTCTGTTCCTTCTCTCTCTTCCTCCTCTCTGTTCCTCCTCTCTACCCCTCCTCTCTCTTCCTCCTCTCTCTTCCTCCTCTCTCTTCCTCCTCTCGCTTCCTCCTTTCTACCCCTCCTCACTCTTCCTCCTCTCTCTTCCTCTTCTCTTTTCTCCTCTCTCCTCTTCTTCTCCTGTCCAACTCTCTCTTCCTCCTCTCTCTTCCTCCTCACATTTCCTCCGCTCTCCTTTTCCTCTCTTTCTCCTCTCTCTTCCTCCACTCTCTTCCTCTTCTGTCTTCCTTCTCTCTCCTCTTCCTCTCTCTTCCTCCGCTCTTTTCCTCCTCTCTCTTCCTCCTCTCTCTTTTTCCTCTCTCTTCCTCCACTCTCTTCCTCCTCTGTCTTTCATCTCTCTCTTCCTCCTCTCTCTTCCTCCTCTCTCTTCCTCCTCTCTCTTCTCCTCTCTTCCTCCTCTCTCTTCCTCCTCTCTCTTCCTCCTCTCTACCCCTCCTCTCTCTCCACCTCTCTCTTCCTCCTCTCTCTCTCCTCTCTCTTCCTCCTCTCCCTTTATCCTCTCTCTTCCTCCACACTCTTCCTCCTCTCTCTTCTTTATCTCTACTCTTCCTCTCTCTTCCATCTCTCTCTTCCTCCTCTCTCTTCCTCCTCTCTCTTCCTCCTCTCTCTTCCTCCTCTCTCTTTTTCCTCTCTCTTCCTCCACTCTCTTCCTCCTCTGTCTTTCATCTCTCTCTTCCTCCTCTCTCTTCCTCCTCTCTCTTCCTCCCCTCTCTTCCTCCTCTCTCTTCCTCCTCTCTCTTCCTCCTCTCTCTTCCTCCTCTCTTCCTCCTCTCTCTTTCTCCTCTCTCTTCCTCCTCTCTCTTCCTCTCTCTTCCTCCTATCTCTTCCTCCTCTCTCTTCCTCCTCTCTACCCTCCTCTCTCTTCCCCCTCTCTCTTCCTCCTCTCTCTTCCTCCTCTCTCTTCCTCCTCTCCCTTTTTCCTCTCTCTTCCTCCACACTCTTCCTCCTCTCTCTTCTTTATCTCTCCTCTTCCTCTGTCTTCCACCTCTCTCTTCCTCCTCTCTCTTCCTCCTCTCTCTTCCTCCTCTCTCTTCCTCCTCTCTCTTCCTCCTCTCTCTTCCTCCTCTCTGTTCCTCCTCTCTTTTCCTCCTCTCTCTTCCTCCTCTCCCCTTTTCCACTCTCTTCCTTCTCTCTCCTCTTCCTCTGTCTTCCACCTCTCTCTTCCTCCTCTCTCTTCCTCTTCTCTTTTCTCCTCTCTCCTCTTCCTCTCTCTTCCTCCTCTCTATTCCTCCTCTGTCTTCCTCCTCTCTTTCTCCTCTCTCTTACTCCTCCCTCTTCCTCCTCTCTTGTCTTCCTCTCTCTTTTCCTTCCTCTTTCTCCTTTCTCTTCCTCCTCTCTCTTCCTCCTCTCTTCTTCCTCTCTCTTCTTCCTCTCTACCCCTCCTCTCTCTTCCTCCTAACTCTTCCTACTCTCTCTTTCTCTTTTGTTTTCCACCTCTCTCATCTTCCTCTCTCTTCCTCCTCTCTCTTCCTCCTCTCTCTTCCTCCTCTCGCTTCCTCCTCTCGCTTCCTCCTCTCTCTTCCTCCTCTCTCTTCCTCCTCTCTCTTCCTCCTCTCTCTTCCTCTTCTCTTTTCCTCCTCTCTCTTCCTCCTCACATTTCCTCCTCTCTCCTTTTCTCTCTCTCCTCTCTCTTCCTCCTCTCTCTTCCTCCTCTCTCTTCCTCCGCTCTCTTCCTCCTCTGTCTTCCTTCTCTCTCCTCTTCCTCTCTCTTCCTCCTCTCTCTCCTCTCTCTCTCTCTCTCTCCTCTCGCTTCCTCCTTTCTACCCCTACTCACTCTTCCTCCTCTCTCTTCCTCTTTCTTTTCCTCCTCTCTCCTCTTCCTCTCCCGTCCAACTCTATCTTCCTCCTCTCTCTTCCTCCTCACATTTCCTCCGCTCTCCTTTTCCTCTCTTCCTCCACTCTCTTCCTCCTCTGTCTTCCTTCTCTCTCCTCTTCCTCCTCTGTCTTCCTTCTCTCTCCTCTTCCTCTCTCTTCCTCCTCTCTCTTCCTCCTCTCTCTTCCTCCTCTCTCTTCCTCCTCTCTCTTCCTCTTCACTTTTTCTCCTCTATCCTTTTCCTCTCTTCCTCCTCTCTTCCTCCTCTCTCTTCCTCCTCTCTCTTCCTCCACTCTCTTCCTCCTCTGTCTTCATCTCTCTCTCCTCCTCTCTCTTCCTCCTCTCTCTTCCTCCTCTCTCTTCCTCCTCTCTTCCTCCTCTCTCTTCCTCCTCTCTCTTCCTCCTCTCTACCCCTCCTCTCTCTTCCACCTCTCTCTTCCTCCTCTCTCTTCCTCCTCTCTCTTCCTCCTCTCCCTTTATCCTCTCTCTTCCTCCACACTCTTCCTCCTCTCTCTTCTTTATCTCTACTCTTCCTCTCTCTTCCATCTCTCTCTTCCTCCTCTCTCTTCCTCCTCTCTCTTCCTCCTCTCTCTTCTCCTCTCTCTTTTTCCTCTCTCTTCCTCCACTCTCTTCCTCCTCTGTCTTTCATCTCTCTCTTCCTCCTCTCTCTTCCTCCTCTCTCTCCTCCCTCTCTTCCTCCTCTCTCTTCCTCCTCTCTCTTCCTCCTCTCTCTTCCTCCTCTCTTCCTCCTCTCTCTTTCTCCTCTCTCTTCCTCCTCTCTCTTCCTCCTCTCTTCCTCCTATCTCTTCCTCCTCTCTCTTCCTCCTCTCTACCCCTCCTCTCTCTTCCCCCTCTCTCTTCCTCCTCTCTCTTCCTCCTCTCTCTTCCTCCTCTCCCTTTTTCCTCTCTCTTCCTCCACACTCTTCCTCCTCTCTCTTCTTTATCTCTCCTCTTCCTCTGTCTTCCACCTCTCTCTTCCTCCTCTCTCTTCCTCCTCTCTCTTCCTCCTCTCTCTTCCTCCTCTCTCTTCCTCCTCTCTGTTCCTCCTCTCTTTTCCTCCTCTCTCTTCCTCCTCTCCCCTTTTCCACTCTCTTCCTTCTCTCTCCTCTTCCTCTGTCTTCCACCTCTCTCTTCCTCCTCTCTCTTCCTCTTCTCTTTTTCTCCTCTCTCCTCTTCCTCTCTCTTCCTCCTCTCTATTCCTCCTCTGTCTTCCTCCTCTCTTTCTCCTCTCTCTTACTCCTCCCTCTTCCTCCTCTCTTGTCTTCCTCTCTCTTTTTCCTTCCTCTTCCTCCTTTCTCTTCCTCCTCTCTCTTCCTCCTCTCTCTTCTTCCTCTCTCTTCTTCCTCTCTACCCTCCTCTCTCTTCCTCCTAACTCTTCCTACTCTCTCTTTCTCTTTTGTTTTCCACCTCTCTCATCTTCCTCTCTCTTCCTCCTCTCTCTTCCTCCTCTCTCTTCTCCTCTCGCTTCCTCCTCTCGCTTCCTCCTCTCTCTTCCTCCTCTCTCTTCCTCCTCTCTCTTCCTCCTCTCTCTTCCTCTTCTCTTTTCCTCCTCTCTCTTCCTCCTCACATTTCCTCCTCTCTCCTTTTCCTCTCTTCCTCCTCTCTCTTCCTCCTCTCTCTTCCTCCTCTCTCTTCCTCCGCTCTCTTCCTCCTCTGTCTTCCTTCTCTCTCCTCTTCCTCTCTCTTCCTCCTCTCTCTTCCTCCTCTCTCTTCCTCCTCTCGCTTCCTCCTTTCTACCCCTACTCACTCTTCCTCCTCTCTCTTCCTCTTTTCTTTTCCTCCTCTCTCCTCTTCCTCTCCCGTCCAACTCTATCTTCCTCCTCTCTCTTCCTCCTCACATTTCCTCCGCTCTCCTTTTCCTCTCTTCCTCCACTCTCTTCCTCCTCTGTCTTCCTTCTCTCTCCTCTTCCTCCATTCTCTCTCCTCTTCCTCCTCTGTCTTCTTCTCTCTCCTCTTCCTCTCTCTTCCTCCTCTCTCTTCCTCCTCTCTATTCCTCCTCTCTCTTCCTCCTCTCTCTTCCTCTTCACTTTTTCTCCTCTATCCTTTTCCTCTCTTCCTCCTCTCTTCCTCCTCTCTCTTCCTCCTCTCTCTTCTCCTCTCTCTTCCTCCTCTCTCTTCCTCCTCTCTCTTTTTCCTCTCTCTTCCTCCACTCTCTTCCTCCTCTGTCTTCCACCTCTCTCTTTCTCCTCTCTCTTCCTCCTCTTTCTTCCTCCTCTCTCTTCTTCCGCTCTCTTTCTCCTCTCTCTTCCTCCTCACATTTCCCTGTCTCTTTTCCTCTCTTCCTCTTCTCTCTTCCTCCTCTCTCTTCCTCCTCTCTCTTCCTCCTTTCTCTTCCTCCTCTCTCTTTCTCCTCTCTCTTCCTCCTCTCTCTTCCTCCTCTCTTCCTCCTCTCTCTTCCTCCTCTCGCTTCCTCCTCTCTACCCCTCCTCTCTCTTCCCCCTCTCTCTTCCTCCTCTCTCTTCCTCCTCTCTCTTCCTCCTCTCTACCCCTCCTCTCTCTTCCTCCTCTCTCTTCCTCCTCTCTCTTCCTCTTCTCTTTTCCTCCTCTCTCTTCCTCCTCACATTTCCTCCTCTCTCCTTTTCCTCTCTTCCTTCTCTTTCTTCCTCCTCTCTCTTCCTCCTCTCTCTTCCTCTTCTCTTTTCCTTCTCTCTCCTCTTCCTCTCTCTTCTTGCTCTGTCTTCTTCCTCTCTCTTTCTCCTCTCTCTTCCTCATCTCTCTTCCTCCTCTCTTCTCTTTCTCTCTCTTTCTCCTCCTCTTCCTCCTTTCTCTTCCACCTCTCTCTTCCTCCTCTCTCTTCCTCCTCTCTCTTCCTCCTCTCTCTTCCTCCTCTCTCTTCCTCCTCTCTCCCCTTGTCTCTCTTCTTCCTCTCTCTTCCTACTCTCTCTTCCTCCTCTCTCTTCCTCCTCTCTCTTCCTCCTCTCTCTTCCTCTTCTCTTTTCCTCCTCTCTTCTCTTCCTCTCTCTTCCTCCTCTCTCTTCCTCCTCTCTCTTTCTCCTCTCTCTTCCTCCTCTCTCTCTTCCTCCTCTCTTCTCTTTCTGTCTCTTCATCCTTTCTCTTCCACCTCTCTCTTCCTCCTCTCTCTTCCTCCTCTCTCTTCCTCCTCTCTCTTCCTCCTCTCTCTTCCTCCTCTCTACCCCTCCTCTCTCTTCCTCCTCTCTCTTCCTCCTCTCGCTTCCTCCTCTCGCTTGCTCCTTTCTACCCCTCCTCTCTCTTCCTCCTCTCTCTTCTCTTCTCTTTTCCTCCTCTCTCCTCTTCCTCTCCCGTCCAACTCTCTCTTCCCCCTCTCTCTCCTCCTCACATTTCCTCCTCTCTCCTTTTCCTCTCTTTCTCCTCTCTCTTCCTCTTCTCTCTTCCTCCACTCTCTTCCTCCTCTGTCTTCCTTCTCTCTCCTCTTCCTCTCTCTTCCTCCATCTCTCTTCTCCTCTCTCTTCCTCCTCTCTCTTCCTCTTCACTTTTCCTCCTCTCTCCTTTTCCTCTCTTCCTCCTCTCTTCCTCCTCTCTCTTCCTCCTCTCTATTCCTCCTCTCTCTTCCTCCTCTCCCTTTTTCCTCTCTCTTCCTCCTCTCTCTTCCTACTCTCTCTTCCTCCTCACATTTCCTCCTCTCTCCTTTTCCTCTCTTCCTCCTCTCTCTTCCTCCTCTCTCTTCTCCCCTTCTCTTCCTCCTCTCTCCTCCTCCTCTCTCTTACTCCTCTCTCTTCCTCCTCTCTACCCCTCCTCTCTCTTCCTCCTCACTCTTCCTCCTCTCTCTTCCTCTTCTCTTTTCCTCCTCTCTCCTCTTCCTCTCTCTTCCTCCTCTCTCTTCCTCCTCTCTCTTCCACCTCTCTCTTCTTCCTCTCGATTCCTCCTCTCTACCCTCCTCTCTCTTCCTCCTCTCTCTTTCTGCTCTCTCTTCCTCTTCTCTTTTCCTTCTCTCTCTTCCTCCTCACATTTCCTCTCTCTCTTTTCCTCTGTTCCTCCTCTCTCTTCCTCCTCTCTCTTCCTCCTCTCTCTTCCTTCTCTCTCTTCTCTTCTCTTTTCCTTGTCTCTCCTCTTCGTCTCTCTTCATCCTCTCTCTTCTTCCTCTCTCTTTCTCCTCTCTCTTCCTCATCTCTCTTCCTCCTCTCTTCTCTTTCTGTCTCTTTCTCCTCCCTCTTCCTCCTTTCTCTTCCACCTCTATCTTCCTCCTCTCTCTTCCTCCTCTCTCTTTCACCTCTCTCTTCCTCCTCTCGATTCCTCTTCTCTACCCCTCCTCTTTCTTCCTCCTCTCTCTTTCTCCTCTCTCTTCCTCTTCACTTTCCTCCTCTCTCTTCCTCCTCACATTTCCTCCTCTCTCCTTTTCCTCTCTTCCTCCTCTCTCTTCCTCCTCTCTCTTCCTCCTCTCTCTTCCTCCTCTCTCTCTCTTCTCTTTTCCTTGTCTCTCCTCTTCGTCTCTTCATCCTCTCTCTTCTTCCTCTCTCTTTCTCCTCTCTCTTCTCATCTCTCTTTCTCCTCTCTTCTATTTCTGTCTTTTTCTCCTCTCTCTTCCTCCTTTCTCTTCCACCTCTATCTTCCTCCTCTCTCTTCCTCCTCTCTCTTCCTCCTCTCTCTTCCTCCTCTCTCTTCCCTCCTCTCTACCCCTCCTCTCTCTTCCTCCTCTCTACCCCTCCTCTCTCTTCCTCCTCTCTCTTCCTCCTCTCGCTTCCTCCTCTCGCTTCCTCCTTCTACCCCTCCTCTCTCTTCCTCCTCTCTCTTCCTCTTCTCTTTTCCTCCTCTCTCCTCTTCCTCTCCCGTCCAACTCTCTCTTCCTCCTCTCTCTTCCTCCTCACATTTCCTCCTCTCTCCTTTTCCTCTCTTTCTCCTCTCTCTTCCTCCTCTCTCTTCCTCCACTCTCTTCCTCCACTCTCTTCGTCCTCTGTCTTCCTTCTCTCTCCTCTTCCTCTCTCTTCGTCCTCTCTCTTCTTCCTCTCTCTTTCTCCTCTCTCTTCCTCATCTCTCTTCCTCCTCTCTATCTTTCTCTCTCTTTCTCCTCCCTCTTCTCCTTTCTCTTCCACCTCTGTCTTCCTCCTCTCTCTTCCTCCTCTCTCTTCTCCTCTCTCTTCCTCCTCTCTCCTCCTCCTCTCTCTTCCTCTTCTCTTTTCTACTCTCTCCTCTTCCTCTCTCTTCCTCCTCTCTCTTCCTCCTCTCTCTTTCTCCTCTCTCTTCCTCCTCTCTCTTCCTCCTCTCTTCTCTTTCTGTCTCTTTCTCCTCCCTCTTCCTCCTTTCTCTTCCACCTCTCTCTTCCTCCTCTCTGTTCCTCCTCTCTCTTCCTCCTCTCTACCCCTCCTCCTCTTCCTTCTCTCTCTTCCTCCTCTCGCTTCCTCCTCTCGCTTCCTCTTTTCTACCCTCCTCTCTCTTCCTTCTCTCTCTTCCTCTTCTCTTCTCCTCTCTCTCCTCTTCCTCTCCTTTCAACTTTCTCTTCCTCCTCTCTCGTCCTCCTCACATTTCCTCCTCTCTCCTTTCCCTCTCTTCTCCTCTCTCTTCCTCCTCTCTCTTCCTCCTCTTTCTTCCTCTTCACTTTTCCTCCTCTCTCCTTTTCCTCTCTTCCTCCTCTCTTCCTTCTCTCTATTCCTCCTCTCTCTTTCTCCTCTCTCTTTTTCCTCTCTCTTCCTCCTCTCTCTTTCTACTCTCTCTTCCTCCTCACATTTCCTCCTCTCTCCTTTTCCTCTCTTCCTCCTCTCTCTTCCTGCTCTCTCTTCCTCGTCTCTCTTCCTCCTCTCTCTTCCTCCTCTCTCTTCGTCCTCTCTCTTCCTTCTCTCCTTTCCTCCTTTCTCTTCCTCCCTCTCTCTTTCTCCTCTCTCTTCCTCCTCTCTCTTCCTCCTCTCTTCCTCCTCTCTCTTCCTCCTCTCTCTTCCTCCTCTCTCTCCTCCTCTCTCTTCCTCCTCTCCCTTTTTCCTCTCTCTTCCTCCACTCTCTTCCTCCTCTCTCTTTCTCTTTTCTTTTCCTCCTCTCTTCTCTTCCTCTCTCTTCCTCCTCTCTATTCCTCCTCTATCTTCCTCCTCTCTCTTTCTCCTCTCTCTTACTCCTCCCTCTTCCTCCTCTCTTGTCTTCCTCTCTCTTTCTCCTCCCTCTCTCCTCCTTTCTCTTCCAGCTCTCTCTTCCTCCTCTCTCTTCCTCCTCTCTCTTCCTCCTCTCTACCCCTTTTCTCTCTTCTTCCTCTCTCTTCCTCCTCTGTCTTCCTCTTCTCTTTTCCTCCTCTCTCCTCTTCCTCTCTCTTCTCCTCTCTCTTCGTCCTCTCTCTTCCTCCTCTCTCTTCCTCCTCTCTACCCCTCCTCTCTCTTCCTCCTCTCTCCTCCTATTCTCTCTTCCTCTTCTCTTTTCCTCCTCTCTCTTCCTCCTCACATTTCCTCCTCTCTCCTTTTCCTCTCTTCCTCCTCTCTCTTCCTCCTCTCTCTTTCTCCTCTCTCTTCCTCTTCCCTCTTCCTCCTCTCTTCTCTTCCTCTCACTTTCTCCTCTCTCTTTCTCCTCTCTTTTCTCCACTCTCTTCCTCCTCTCTCTTCCTCCTCTCTCTTCCTTCTCTCTCTTACTCCTCTCTCTTCCTTCTCATCTTCCTCCTCTCTTTTCCTCCTCTTTTCTCCTCCCTCTTCTATTTCTCTTCTCCTCCTCTCTTTCCTGCTCTCTCTTCCTGCTCTCTCTTCCTCCTCTCCCTTCCTCCACTCTCTTCCTCCGCTCTCTTCGTCCGCTCTCCCCCTCCTATCTCCCACTCCTCTCTCTTCCTCCTCTCTCTTCCTCCTCTATCTTCCCTCTCTCTCTTCCTCCTCTCTCATCCTCCTCTCTCCATTCATCTCTCCTCCTCCTCTCTCTTTCTCCTCCCTCTTCCTACTTTCTCTTCCACCTCTCTCTTCCTCCTCTCTCTTCCTCCTCTCTCTTCCTCCTCTCGCTTCCTACTCTCTACCGCTCCTCTCTCTTCCTCCTCTCTCTTCCTCTTCTCTTTTCCTCCTCTCTCCTCTTCCTCTCCCGTCCACCTCTCTCTTCCTCCTCTCTCTTCCTCCTCACTTTTCCTCCTCTCTCCTTTTCCTCTCTTCCTCCTCTCTCTTCCTCCTCTCTCTTCCTCCACTCTCTTCCTCCTCTGTCTTCCTTCTCTCTCCTCTTTCTCTCTCTTCCCCCTCTCTCTTTCTCCTCTCTCTTCCTCCTCTCTCTTCCTCCTCTCTCTTCCTCTTCACTTTTCCTCCTCTCTCCTTTTCCCTCTCTTCCTCCTCTCTCTTCCTCCTCTCTCTTTCTCCTCTCTCTTCCTCCTCTGTCTTCCACCTCTCTCTTTCTCCTCTCTCTTCCTCCTTTTTCTTCTCCTCTGTCTTCCTCCTCTCTCTTTCTCCTCTCTCTTCCTCCTCACATTTCCTCCTCTCTCTTTACCTCTCTTCCTCCTCTCTCTTCCTCCTCTCTCTTCCTCCTCTCTCTTCCTCCTCTCTCTTCCTCCTCTCTCTTCCTCTTCTCTTTTCTTCCTCTTTCCTCTTCCTCTCTCTTCCTCCTTTCTCTTCCTCCTCTGTCTTTCTCCTGTCTCTTCCTCCTCTCTCTTCCTCCTCTCTCTTCCCCTTCTCTCTTCCTCCTCTCTCTTCCTCCTCTCTACCCCTCCTCTCTCTTCCCCCTCTCTCTTCCTCCTCTCTCTTCCTCCTCTCTCTTCGTCCTCTCCCTTTTCCTCTCTCTTCCTCCACTGTCTTCCTCCACTCTCTTCTTTCTCTCTCCTCTTTCTCTCTCTTCCACCTCTCTTTTCCTCCTCTCTCTTCCTCCTCTCTCTTCCTCCTCTCTCTTCCTCATCTCTCTTTCTCCTCTCTCTTCCTCCTCTCTTTTCCTCCTCTCTCTTCCTCCTCTCCCCTTTTCCACTCTCTTCCTTCTCTCTCCTCTTCCTCTGTCTTCCACCTCTCTCTTCCTCCTCTCTCTTCCTCTTTTCTTTTCCTTCTCTCTCCTCTTCCTCTCTCTTCCTCCTCTCTATTCCTCCTCTCTCTTCCTCCTCTCTCTTTCTCCTCTCGCTTCCTCCTCTCTACCCCCCTCTCTCTTCCTCCTCTCTCTTCCTCCTCTCTCTTCCTCCTCTCTTTTCCTACTTTCTCTTCCTACTTTCTCTTCCTCCTCACATTTCCTCCTCTCTCCTTTTCCTCTCTTCCTCCTCTCTCTTCGTCCTCTCTCTTCCTCCTCTCTCTTCCTCCTCTCTCTTCCTCCTCTCTGTTACTCCTCTCTCTTCCTCCTCTGTCTTCCTTCTCTCTCCTCTTCCTCACTCTTCCTCCTCTCTCTTCCTCCTCTCTCTTCCTCCTCACATTTCCTCCTCTCTCCTTTTCCTCTCTTCCTCCTCTCTCTTCGTCCTCTCTCTTCGTCCTCTCTCTTCCTCCTCTCTCTTCCTCCTCTCTTTTCCTACTTTCTCTTCCTCCTCACATTTCCTCCTCTCTCCTTTCCTCTCTCCTCTCCTCTCTCTTCGTCCTCTCTCTTCCTCCTCTCTCTTCCTCTTCTCTCTTCCTCCTCTCTCTTACTCCTCTCTCTTCCTCCTCTGTCTTCCTCTCTCTCCTCTTCCTCACTCTTCCTCCTCTCTCTTCCTCCTCTCTCTTCCTCCTCACATTTCCTCCTCTCTCCTTTTCCTCTCTTTCTCCTCTCTCTTCGTCCTCTCTCTTCGTCCTCTCTCTTCCTCCTCTCTCTTCCTCCTCTCTCATACTTCTCTCTCCCCCTCATCTCTCCCCTCCTCTCTCTTACTCTTCTCTCTTACTCCTCTCTCTTCCTCCTCTCTCTTCCTCCTCTGTCTTCCTCCTCTCTTCTCTTCCTCTCTCTTTCTCCTCCCTCTTCCTCCTCTCTACCCCTCCTCTCTTTTCCTCCTCTCTCCTCTTCCTCTCTCTTCCTCCTTTCTCTTCCTCCTCTCTCTTTCTCCTCTCTCTTCCTCCTCTCTCTTCCTCCTCTCTTCCTCCTCTCTCTTCCTCCTCTCTCTTCCTCCTCTCTACCCCTCCTCTCTCTTCCCCCTGTCTCTTCCTCCTCTCCCTTTTTCCTCTCTCTTCCTCCACTCTCTTCCTCCTCTCTCTTCTTTCTCTCTCCTCTTCCTCTGTCTTCCACCTTTCTCTTCCCCCTCTCTCTTCCTCCTCTCTCTTCCTCATCTTTCTTCCTCCTCTCTCTTCCTCCTCTCTTTTCCTCCTCTCTCTTCCTCCTCTCCCCTTTTCCACTCTCTTCCTTCTCTCTCCTCTTCCTCTGTCTTCCACCTCTCTCTTCCTCCTCTCTCTTCCTTTTCTCTTTTCCTCCTCTCTCCTCTTCCTCTCTCTCCTCCTCTCTCTTCCTCCTCTCTTCTCTTCCTCTCTCTTTCTCCTCCTTCTTCCTCCTTTCTCTTCCACCTCTCTCTTCCTCCTCTCTCTTCCTCCTCTTTCTTCCTCCTCTCGCTTCCTCCTCTCTACCCCTCCTCTCTCTTCCTCCTCTCTCTTCCTCTTCTCTTTTCCTCCTCTCTCCTCTTCCTCTCCCGTCCACCTCTCTCTTCCTCCTCTCTCTTCCTCCTCACATTTCCTCCTCTCTCCTTTTCCTCTCTTCCTCCTCTCTCTTTCTCCTCTCTCTTCCTCCACTCTATTCCTCCTCTGTCTTCCTTCTCTCTCCTCTTCCTCTCTCTTCCTCCTCTCTCTTCCTCCTCTCTCTTCCTCTTCTCTTTTCCTCCTCTCTCCACATCCTCTCTCTTCCTTCTCATTCTTCCTCCTCTCTCTTCCTCCTCTCTCTTCCTCCTCTCTCTTTCTCCTCTCTCTTCCTCCTCTCCTCTCCTCCTCTCTTCTCTTCCTCTCTCTTTCTCCTCCCCTCTCTTTCTCCTCCCTCTTCCTCCTCTCTACTCCTCCTCTCTCTTCTCCTCTCTCTTCCTCCTCTCTCTTCCTCTTCTCTTTTCCTCCTCTCTCCTCTTCCTCTGTTTTCCTCCTCTCTCTTCCTCCTCTCTCTTCCGCATCTATCTTCCTCCTCTCTCATCCTCCACTCTTTTCCTCCTCTCTCTTCCTCCTTTCCCCTTTTCCACTCTCTTCCTTCTCTCTCCTCTTCCTCTGTCTTCCACCTCTCTCTTCGTCCTCTCTCTTCCTCTTCTCTTTTCCTCCTCTCTCCTCTTCCTCTCTCTTCCTCCTCTCTATTCCTCCTCTGTGTTCCTCCTCTCTCTTTCTCCTCTTTCTTACTCCTCCCTCTTCCTCCTCTCTTGTCTTCTTCTCTCTTTCTCCTTCCTCTTCCTCCTTTCTCTTCCACTTCTCTCTTCCTCCTCTCTCTTCCTCCTCTCTCTTCCTCCTCTCTACCCCTCCTCTCTCTTCCTCCTCTCTCTTCCTCCTCTCTCTTCCTCTTCTCTTTTCCTTCTCTCTCCTCTTCCTCTCTCTTTCTCCTCTCTCTTCCTCCTCTCTCTTCCTCCTCTCGCTTCCTCCTCTCTACACCTCCTCTCTCTTCCTCCTCTCTCTTCCTCCTCTCTCTTCACTTCTCTTTCCTCCTCTCTCTTTCTCCTCACATTACCTCCTCTCTCCTTTTCCTCTCTTCCTCCTCTCTCTTCCTCCTCTCTCTTCCTCCTCTCGCATCCTCTTCTCTCTTCCTCTTCTCTCTTCCTCCTCTCTCCTCTTCCTCTCTCTTCCTCCTCCCTCTTCCTCCTCTCTCTTTCTCCTCTCTCTTCCTCCTCCCTCTTCCTCCTCTCTTCTCTTCCTCTCACTTTCTCCTCTCTCTTTCTCATCTGTTTTTCTCTTCTCTCTTCCTCCTCTCTCTTCCTCCTCTCTCTTCCTTCTCTCTCTTACTCCTCTCTCTTACTCCTCATCTTCCTCCTCTCTTTTCCTCCTCCTCTCCCCTCCTCCCTCTTCCATGTCTCTTCGCCTTCTCTCTTTTCCTGCTCTCTCTTCCTCCTCTCTCGTCCTCCTCTCCCTTCCTCCTCTCTCTTCCTCCGCTCTCTTCGTCCGCTCTCCCCCTCCTCTCTCCCACTCCTCTCTCTTCCTCCTCTCTCTTCCTCCTCTATCTTCCCTCTCTCTCTTCCTCCTCCCTCATCCTCCTCTCTCCCCCCTCATCTCTCTCCTCCTCTCTCTTCTTCCTCTCTCTCCTCCTCTCTCTTCCTCCTCTCTCTTCCTCCTCTCTCTTCCTCTCTCTTTCTCCTCCCTCTTCCTCCTTTCTCTTCCACCTCTCTCTTCCTCCTCTCTCTTCCTCCTCTCGCTTCCTCCTCTCTACCCCTCCTCTCTCTTCCTCCTCTCTCTTCCTCTTCTCTTTTCCTCCTCTCTCCTCTTCCTCTCCGTCCACCTCTCTCTTCCTCCTCTCTCTTCCTCCTCACATTTCCTCCTCTCTCCTTTTCCTCTCTTCCTCCTCTCTTCCTCCTCTCTCTTCCTCCACTCTATTCCTCCTCTCTCTTCCTCTTCTCTTTTCCTCCTCTCTCCACTTCCTCTGTCTTCCTCCTCTCTCTTCCTTCTCTCTCTTCCTCCTCTCTCTTTGTCCTCTCTCTCCTCCTTTCTCTTTGTCCTCTCTCTTCCTCCTCTCTCTTTGTCCTCTCTCTTCCTCCTCTCTCTACTCTTCTCTTTTTCTCCTCTCTCCTCTTCCTCTCTCTTCCTCCTCTCTATTCCTCCTCTCTCTTCCTCCTCTCTCTTTCTCCTCTCTCTTACTCCTCCCTCTTCCTCCTCTCTTGTCTTCCTCTCTCTTCCTCCTCTCTCTTCCTCCTCTCTCTTCCTCCTCTCTACCCCTCCTCTCTCTTCGTTCTCTCTCTTCCTCCTCTCTCTTCCTCTTCTCTTTTCCTCCTCTCTCCTCTTCCTCTCTCTTCCTCCTCTCTCTTCTCCTCTCTCTTCCTCCTCTCTCTTTTTCCTCTCGCTTCCTTCTCTCTCTTCTCCTCTCTCTTCCTCCTCTCTCTTCCTCCTCTCTCTTCCTCTTCTCTTTTGCTCCTCTCTCCTCTTCCTCTCTCTTCCTCCTCTCTCTTCCTCCTCTCTCTTTCTCCTCTCTCTTCCTCCTTTCTCTTCCTCCTCTCTCTTTCTCCTCTCTTTTCTTCCTCCCTCTTCCTCCTCTCTTCTCTTCCTCTCACTTTCTCCTCTCTCTTTCTCCTCTCTTTTTCTCTCTCTCTTCCTCCTCTCTCTTCCTCCTCTCTCTTCCTCTTCTCTTTTCCTCCTCTCTCCTCTTCCTCTCTCTTCCACCTCTTTCTTCCTCCTCTCGCTTCCTCCTCTCTACGCCTCCTCTCTCTTCCCCCTCTCTCTTCTTCCTCTCTCTTCCCCTTTCTTTTCCTCCTCTCTCTTCCTCCTCACTTTTCCTCCTCTCTCCCTTTCCTCTCTTCCTCCTCTCTCTTCCTCTTCTCTCTTCCTCCTCTTTTCTCTTCCTCTCTCTTCTTCTCCCTCTTCCTCCTTTCTCTTCCACCTCCTCTTCCTCCTCTCTCTTCCTCCTCCCCCTTCCTCCTGTCTCTTCCTCCTCTCTCTTCTTCCTCTCTACCCCTCCTCTCTCTTCCTCCTCTCTCTTCCTCCTCTCTATTCGTTTTCACTTTTCCTCCTCTCTCCTCTTCCTCTCCCTTCCACATCTCTCTTCCTCCTCTCTCTTCCTCCTCTCTCTCCTCCTCTCTCTTTTTCCTCTCTCTTTCTCCTCTCTCTTCCTTCTCTCTCTTCCTTCTCTCTCCTCTTCCTCTGTCTTCCTCCTCTCTCTTTCTCCTCTCTCTTCCTCCTCTCTCTTTCTCCTCTCTCTTCCTTCTCTCTCTTCCTCCTCTCTTCTCTTCCTCTCTCTTTCTCCTCCCTCTTCCTCCTCTCTACCCCTCCTCTCTCTTTCTCCTCTCTATTCCTCCTCTCTCTTCCTCCTCTCGCTTCCTCCTCTCTACTCCTCCTCTCTCTTCTCCTCTCTCTTCCTCCTCTCTCTTCCTCTTCTCATTTCCTCCTCTCTCTTCCTCCTCACTTTTCTCCTCTCTCCTTTTCCTCTCTACCTCCTCTCTCTTCCTCCTCTCTCTTCCTCCTTTCTCTTCCTCCTCTCTCTTTTTCCTATCTCTTCCTGCACTCTCTTCCTCCTCTGTCTTCCTTCTCTCTCCTCTTCCTCTCTCTTCCTCCTCTCTCTTCCTCCACTCTCTTCCTCCTCTGTCTTCCTTCTCTCTCCTCTTTCTCTCTCTTCCCCCTCTCTCTTTCTCCTCTCTCTTCCTCCTCTCTCTTCCTCCTCTCTCTTCCTCTTCACTTTCCTCCTCTCTCCTTTACCTCTCTTCCTCCTCTCTCTTCCTCCTCTCTCTTTCTCCTCTCTTCCTCCTCTGTCTTCCACCTCTCTCTTTCTCCTCTCTCTTCCTCCTTTTTCTTCCTCCTCTGTCTTCCTCCTCTCTCTTTCTCCTCTCTCTTCTCCTCACATTTCCTCCTCTCTCTTTACCTCTCTTCCTCCTCTCTCTTCCTCCTCTCTCTTCCTCCTCTCTCTTCCTCCTCTCTCTTCCTCCTCTCGCTTCCTCTTCTCTTTTCTTCCTCTTTCCTCTTCCTCTCTCTTCCTCCTTTCTCTTCCTCCTCTGTCTTTCTCCTGTCTCTTCCTCCTCTCTCTTCCTCCTCTCTCTTCCCCTTCTCTCTTCCTCCTCTCTCTTCCTCCTCTCTACCCCTCCTCTCTCTTCCCCCTCTCTCTTCCTCCTCTCTCTTCCTCCTCTCTCTTCGTCCTCTCCCTTTTTCCTCTCTCTTCCTCCACTGTCTTCCTCCACTCTCTCTTTCTCTCTCCTCTTTCTCTCTCTTCCACCTCTCTTTCCTCCTCTCTCTTCCTCCTCTCTCTTCCTCCTCTCTCTTCCTCATCTCTCTGTCTCCTCTCTCTTCCTCCTCTCTTTTCCTCCTCTCTCTTCCTCCTCTCCCCTTTTCCACTCTCTTCCTTCTCTCTCCTCTTCCTCTGTCTTCCACCTCTCTCTTCCTCCTCTCTCTTCCTCTTCTCTTTTCCTTCTCTCTCCTCTTCCTCTCTCTTCCTCCTCTCTATTCCTCCTCTCTCTTCCTCCTCTCTCTTTCTCCTCTCGCTTCCTCCTCTCTACCCCCCTCTCTCTTCCTCCTCTCTCTTCCTCCTCTCTCTTCCTCCTCTCTTTTCCTAATTTCTCTTCCTACTTTCTCTTCCTCCCTCACATTTCCCTCCTCTCTCCTTTTCCTCTCTTCCTCCTCTCTCTTCGTCCTCTCTCTTCCTCCTCTCTCTTCCTCCTCTCTCTTCCTCCTCTCTGTTACTCCTCTCTCTTCCTCCTCTGTCTTCCTTCTCTCTCCTCTTCCTCACTCTTCCTCCTCTCTCTTCCTCCTCTCTCTTCCTCCTCACATTTCCTCCTCTCTCCTTTTCCTCTCTTCCTCCTCTCTCTTCGTCCTCTCTCTTCGTCCTCTCTCTTCTCCTCTCTCTTCCTCCTCTCTTTTCCTACTTTCTCTTCCTCCTCACATTTCCTCCTCTCTCCTTTTCCTCTCTTCCTCCTCTCTCTTCGTCCTCTCTCTTCCTCCTCTCTCTTCCTCCTCTCTCTTCCTCCTCTCTCTTACTCCTCTCTCTTCCTCCTCTGTCTTCCTTCTCTCTCCTCTTCCTCACTCTTCCTCCTCTCTCTTCCTCCTCTCTCTTCCTCCTCACATTTCCTCCTCTCTCCTTTTCCTCTCTTCCTCCTCTCTCTTCGTCCTCTCTCTTCGTCCTCTCTCTTCCTCCTCTCTCTTCCTCCTCTCTCATACTTCTCTCTCCCCCTCATCTCTCCCCTCCTCTCTCTTACTCTTCTCTCTTACTCCTCTCTCTTCCTCCTCTCTCTTCCTCCTCTGTTCTTCCTCCTCTCTTCTCTTCCTCTCTCTTTCTCCTCCCTCTTCCTCCTCTCTACCCCTCCTCTCTTTTCCTCCTCTCTCCTCTTCCTCTCTCTTCCTCCTTTCTCTTCCTCCTCTCTCTTTCTCCTCTCTCTTCCTCCTCTCTCTTCCTCCTCTCTTCCTCCTCTCTCTTCCTCCTCTCTCTTCCTCCTCTCTACCCCTCCTCTCTCTTCCCCCTGTCTCTTCCTCCTCTCCCTTTTTCCTCTCTCTTCCTCCACTCTCTTCCTCCTCTCTCTTCTTTCTCTCTCCTCTTCCTCTGTCTTCCACCTTTCTCTTCCCCCTCTCTCTTCCTCATCTCTCTTCCTCATCTTCTTCCTCCTCTCTCTTCTTCCTCCTCTCTTTTCCTCCTCTCTCTTCCTCCTCTCCCCTTTTCCACTCTCTTCCTTCTCTCTCCTCTTCCTCTGTCTTCCACCTCTCTCTTCCTCCTCTCTCTTCCTTTTCTCTTTTCCTCCTCTCTCCTCTTCCTCTCTCTTCCTCCTCTCTCTTCCTCCTCTCTTCTCTTCCTCTCTCTTTCTCCTCCCTCTTCCTCCTTTCTCTTCCACCTCTCTCTTCCTCCTCTCTCTTCCTCCTCTTTCTTCCTCCTCTCGCTTCCTCCTCTCTACCCCCTCCTCTCTCTTCCTCCTCTCTCTTCCTCTTCTCTTTTCCTCCTCTCTCCTCTTCCTCTCCCGTCCACCTCTCTCTTCCTCCTCTCTCTTCCTCCTCACATTTCCTCCTCTCTCCTTTTCCTCTCTTCCTCCTCTCTCTTTCTCCTCTCTCTTCCTCCACTCTATTCCTCCTCTGTCTTCCTTCTCTCTCCTCTTCCTCTCTAACCCTCCTCTCTCTTCCTCCTCTCTCTTCCTCTTCTCTTTTCCTCCTCTCTCCACATCCTCTCTCTTCCTTCTCATTCTTCCTCCTCTCTCTTCCTCCTCTCTCTTCCTCCTCTCTCTTTCTCCTCTCTCTTCCTCCTCTCTCTTCCTCCTCTCTTCTCTTCCTCTCTCTTTCTCCTCCCCTCTCTTTCTCCTCCCTCTTCCTCCTCTCTACTCCTCCTCTCTCTTCCTCCTCTCTCTTCCTCCTCTCTCTTCCTCTTCTCTTTTCCTCCTCTCTCCTCTTCCTCTGTTTTCCTCCTCTCTCTTCCTCCTCTCTCTTCCGCATCTATCTTCCTCCTCTCTCATCCTCCACTCTTTTCCTCCTCTCTCTTCCTCCTTTCCCCTTTTCCACTCTCTTCCTTCTCTCTCCTCTTCCTCTGTCTTCCACCTCTCTCTTCGTCCTCTCTCTTCCTCTTCTCTTTTCCTCCTCTCTCCTCTTCCTCTCTCTTCCTCCTCTCTATTCCTCCTCTGTGTTCCTCCTCTCTCTTTCTCCTCTTTCTTACTCCTCCCTCTTCCTCCTCTCTTGTCTTCTTCTCTCTTTCTCCTTCCTCTTCCTCCTTTCTCTTCCACTTCTCTCTTCCTCCTCTCTCTTCCTCCTCTCTCTTCCTCCTCTCTACCCCTCCTCTCTCTTCCTCCTCTCTCTTCCTCCTCTCTCTTCCTCTTCTCTTTTCCTCCTCTCTCCTCTTCCTCTCTCTTTCTCCTCTCTCTTCCTCCTCTCTCTTCCTCCTCTCGCTTCCTCCTCTCTACACCTCCTCTCTCTTCCTCCTCTCTCTTCCTCCTCTCTCTTCACTTCTCTTTTCCTCCTCTCTCTTCCTCCTCACATTACCTCCTCTCTCCTTTTCCTCTCTTCCTCCTCTCTCTTCCTCCTCTCTCTTCCTCCTCTCGCATCCTCTTCTCTCTTCCTCTTCTCTCTTCCTCCTCTCTCCTCTTCCTCTCTCTTCCTCCTCCCTCTTCCTCCTCTCTCTTTCTCCTCTCTCTTCCTCCTCCCTCTTCCTCCTCTCTTCTCTTCCTCTCACTTTCTCCTCTCTCTTTCTCATCTGTTTTTCTCTTCTCTCTTCCTCCTCTCTCTTCCTCCTCTCTCTTCCTTCTCTCTCTTACTCCTCTCTCTTACTCCTCATCTTCCTCCTCCCTTTTCCTCCTCTCCCCTCCTCCCTCTTCCATGTCTGTTCTCCTTCTCTCTTTTCCTGCTCTCTCTTCCTCCTCTCTCGTCCTCCTCTCCCTTCCTCCTCTCTCTTCTCCGCTCTCTTCGTCCGCTCTCCCCCTCCTCTCTCCCACTCCTCTCTCTTCCTCCTCTCTCTTCTTCTCTCTCTTCCTCCTCTCTCTTCCTCCTCTCTCTTCCTCCTCTCTTCTCTTCCTCTCTCTTTCTCCTCCCTCTTCCTCCTTTCTCTTCCACCTCTCTCTTCCTCCTCTCTCTTCCTCCTCTCGCTTCCTCCTCTCTACCCCTCCTCTCTCTTCCTCCTCTCTCTTCCTCTTCTCTTTTCCTCCTCTCTCCTCTTCCTCTCCCGTCCACCTCTCTCTTCCTCCTCTCTCTTCCTCCTCACATTTCCTCCTCTCTCCTTTTCCTCTCTTCCTCCTCTCTTCCTCCTCTCTCTTCCTCCACTCTATTCCTCCTCCTCTCTTCCTCTTCTCTTTTCCTCCTCTCTCCACTTCCTCTGTCTTCCTCCTCTCTCTTCCTTCTCTCTCTTCCTCCTCTCTCTTTGTCCTCTCTCTTCCTCCTTTCTCTTTGTCCTCTCTCTTCCTCCTCTCTCTTTGTCCTCTCTCTTCCTCCTCTCTCTTACTCTTCTCTTTTTCTCCTCTCTCCTCTTCCTCTCTCTTCCTCCTCTCTATTCCTCCTCTCTCTTCCTCCTCTCTCTTTCTCCTCTCTCTTACTCCTCCCTCTTCCTCCTCTCTTGTCTTCCTCTCTCTTCCTCCTCTCTCTTCCTCCTCTCTCTTCCTCCTCTCTACCCCTCCTCTCTCTTCGTTCTCTCTCTTCCTCCTCTCTCTTCCTCTTCTCTTTTCCTCCTCTCTCCTCTTCCTCTCTCTTCCTCCTCTCTCTTCCCCTTCCCTTTTCCTCCTCTCTCTTCCTCCTCACTTTTCCTCCTCTCTCCTTTTCCTCTTTTCCTGCTCTCTCTTCCTCCTCTCTCGTCCTCCTCTCCCTTTTTCCTCTCTCTTCCTCCACTCTCTTCCTCTGCTCTCTTCTTTCTCTCTCCTCTTCCTCTGTCTTCCACCTCTCTTCCTCCTCTCTCTTCCTCCTCTCTCTTCCTCCTCTCTCTTCCTCCTCCCTCTTCCTCCTCTCTTCTCTTCCTCTCACTTCCTCCTCTCTCTTCCTCCTCCCTCCTCTTCCTCTCTCTTCCTCCTCTCTCTTCCTCCTCTCTCTTCCACCTCTCTCTTCCTCCTCTCTCTTCCTCATCTCTCTTCCTCCTCTCTACCCCTCCTCTCTCTTCCTCCTCTATCTTCCTCCTCTCTCTTCCTCTTCTCTTTTCCTCCTCTCTCCTCTTCCTCTCTCTTCCTCCTCTCTCTTCCTCCTCTCTCTTCCTCCTCTCTCTTCTTCCTCTCTCTTACTCCTCTCGCTTCCTCCTCTCTACCCCTCCTCTCTCTTCCTCCTCTCTCCTTTTCCTCTCTTTTCCTCCTATCTCTTCCTCCTCCCTCCTCTTCCTCTCTCTTCCTCCTCTCTCTTCCTCATCTCTCTTCCTCCTCTCTCTTCCTGCTCTCTCTTCCACCTCTCTCTTCCTCCTCTCTCTTCCTCCTCTCTCTTTCTCCTCTCTACCCCTCCTCTCTCTTCCTCCTCACTTTTCCTCCTCTCTCCTTTTCCTCTTTTCCTGCTCTCTCTTCCTCCTCTCTCTTCCTTCTCTCTCTTCCTTCTCTCTCTTCCTCCTTTCTCTTCCTCCTCTCTCTTCCTCCTCTCTTCTCATCCTCTCACTTCCTCCTCTCTCTTCCTCCTCTCTCTTCCTCTTCTCTAGTCCTACTCTCTCTTCCTCCTCTCTCCTTTTCGTCTCTCTTCCTCCTCTCTCTTCCTCCACTCTCTTCCTCCTCTCTTTTCCTCCTCTCTCCCATTCCTCTCTCTTCTCCTCTCTCTTCCTCCTCTCTCTTCCTCTTCTCTCTTCCTTTTCTCTTTTCCTCCTCTCTCCTCTTCCTCTCTCTTCCTCCTCTCTCTTCCTCCTCTCTTCTCTTCCTCTCTCTTTCTCCTCCCTCTTCCTCCTTTCTCTTCCACCTCTCTCTTCCTCCTCTCTCTTCCTCCTCTTTCTTCCTCCTCTCGCTTCCTCCTCTA
>NW_027436603.1:22701-120139 GCF_031877795.1 Strix aluco | reverse complement strand
TAAGAACTTGCTGTTTCTGGAAATGTGGGAAATTTAATCTTTGGTTCCTAGTAATTGCTTAATTTTTGCTAGCTAAATTTTCAATGTAAAGCAAAAGCTGTAACACTTTTACTTCTTTGTCTTTGTATGCCCTAGAGCTGTTTACAGCGCTCTTTCCGAGCTGAAGTCTTTACCTGTCCTGCCTGCCGCTATGACCTTGGAAAGAGCTACACCATGGTTCCTAACAAGATATTGCAGACACTACTTGACCAGTTCTTCCCTGGTTACAGTAAAGGACGATGATGTGTTCAAATCCTTTCATACTTCTCCCATTGACTTTATAGACAGTAAAGGAGAATAAACATCTAAAAGTCAACAGTGAACTAGCCAGCTTGATGGAAGTGAATCTATTGTCACATTTTGAATCAGCTAATCCTCTTCCTCCCCATCACCATCTTTCTTCATGTAGTGAGAACTATAAATCTCTGCTGTCTGTAACATCAAAGGTAGTTTTGGTGATCTGACAAATAATTTTTAAAGGGAGGAAAAAAAAAAAAAACCAAACCAGAAGCTTTAGCTCTAAGTGGTGATTCCGAGCTGGTGCTAAAGTTATGATTTGTTTTTTTGTAACTACCTCAGGTAGAGAAAAAGAAATTGGGGGGAAGAAAAGTAGTTCATAACGTTTTAGCTACCCACTGCTTTCTTAATTTTACTTGTGTCTAGTCTATGTAATTTGATTCAACAAAAAAAGCCAAAAAACCCAAACACCCAAAATAAAACAACAAAAAACAAACAGCACTTAAATCAGTGAGATTAAAGAACAGCAAAATCTGCGTGTGCATAGTCCTTTTTTTGTCTTTCTTCCATTATAGTGTATTTTTTTGCAAGAACAGGCTGACTTTTATTCTGTTTTTGTGAGCTTCACTGTGCTTTTTCTTGTATCTTATGCAAGCTGACTACTGAGGACTAGTGAACAATATGAATGCATCGTTGCTACAGTAGTGTAAAGTGATCTGTGGTTTTTTGCACTTAGTGGATATTCAAGACAGTAGTTGTGTACAAAAAATTCATATAAAAAAGCCACTTCTGTATTAGTTTAAAATGTATGCTTTTAGTAGATCTTGTATCAGTGGCAATAAATCTATACAGCATTGAGGACAGTGCTAGCTTGAAAAGGGTTTAAATTGCTTCATATGGTGACCTGAAATTTTATATACAATATATACCCCCAAAATATACATTATTAAATATTTTATGATTCAGAAATGTTGCTAATTTTGTGGGTTTTGTATTATCCAAACTTGTAAAATTATGACATTTAAAATTAAGATACTTTTTTCAGACCACAGAATATTTCCTTTAGGCAGGCTTCCTATTCTTCAAACTTGAGTCTTCATATACCTTCATTCATTCATCAAGAAAACAGAAGAATGCTTGTCCCAAATGAATTTCTAAGCCACCATGCCCCCCCCCCCCCCCCACCATGCCTTAAGAAAAAAATCTAACCTGATTCAGGGTCTTACATATCAGATATATATTTCTCCTGTAGCAGTGCTTGTGCTACAGGTGCAGCTATTCAGGCCTCTGCTTGAGACAAGCACAAGTAGCCCTAGCTCTGTATACCAGAGCAGGAGTCCTGCAACCTGCTGCAGGAGAGAGCCTTTCCTTCCCGTTAGCATTGTATGTTGTGGGATCCCAGCACAGTGATCAGTAAAAGGGTTGTGTAAGTAGTCATGGTGTGGTACCAACAGTGTATAGTCTACAAAGGAGATATGCCATGATGTTGGAGGGAAATAACAACCAGATATTATTTTTTTGTGTCAATTCTCATTTCAGACCTTTGAAATACTATTTATTGTTTACTGTTGAATATTGTTTGAGGATGCATTATATCAGTAAGGTATTATTATTGTTTTGTTAATAGTTTTATGTAAAGTGATAATCCCCTTTTGAGTGCTTTGTCTACATGTACATTCATATTGGAGAAGTATGTGCACATTTATGATGACGTTCTCTGATTCAAAACCTTGCCTTCACCTCTGTAATGAATCAGACAAATGTAATTGCTCTTTTTTTTTTTTCAGTTAGTTTTACCTAAAGAATTTCAGTTACACTGTACTAATGCATGATGCTTTAATGTTGGTAGCATCTTGAATCACATAATATTGAAGGCACGCATTGTTGAACAACTCAGAAGTTAAAGCTTCAGCTTTTGATCTTTTTCTATACTTACTAGGAAATGAAGTTTCAGGCACTGTGCAACAACCGTATTAATATTAAGCATATAGTTTGAGAACTGTAGACTGTTTCCTAAGTCCATAGATTTCCCAAATTGTAACCCAGTGCTTTTTATAGTGAAAATTACACCTTTGCGACCAGCACATGCATCTGTGTAATATGCACCTACCAGAAGTCTACAGTATTTTATACCTTCTGATGGCCTTTGAATTGGTAAAAAGCTACCAAACTGAATTGGTGGGGTAAGATACTATAAATGCACCATTTTATTAGAGAAGTCTTATCAAAACTGCTTTGGAAAAGGCAGCTTTTACTCTAGATCCCTGAGTCTTAAACGGAGGTTGGTAACATTCATCAAAACACAAAAATATCTAGAAAATATAAATCTGAACTATTCACCTTCTCTGTTAAATGTTTAGCAAGAAACTGTTCTAAATATTAACTTTTATTTTTCTTACTCAGAACAGTTAGTGACTCTCGAGTACTAGCGAACCTAGCTTCCCCCCTAGTCTATATTAATTCAGTGAGTTTACTTTTAATCTACCACTTGTCACAAGGTTTAAGGCCAACTGTAGGAAGTTCCTAATTTTTTTTTATGGTTTGGGCTTAACTATTTTTTTCAGACCATTTTAATGACTTAAGCACAATTGTTTGTAATGAACAGATTGACAAGATTTTGCATAGTTGGTGGCAACTGAAAACATGTCCACTGCTTTCACCTATATTAAAAGTCCAGTTTGTAGTCGTATTTCACAATTTTGTAAACCCTTAGTGCTATACCAATGTCTATTAAATGTCTTTTTCAATATTATTGAAGAAGTCTAAAAATCTCTAATGCTGAATCTCTCTCTGTATACAACAATGGCTTGGCTGTTTCCTGTTACTTTCATATGATGGTACAACCTCTGTCAAATTAAATTCCCATCGGAAGACACTAAGTAGGTAATGAAGAATTGCAACTCCAAAACCTTTACCATAAAGGACACAAAAGTAGAATAGTTAAAATAGCTCTATTAGTACAAGCCTCATTTTTGTCACTTCAAAGAAAGCCCCCAGGCATTCATGTGTCTGTATACCGTAAAGTTCTAGTGATTACTGTTTGGATGATGTAAAATTGTGCAGTCATTTCTCCACTCTAAATATTACTACAGTACATACTTTCCTGATCTGCAGCACTGCTACTTTATATAGTGACAAACTCACTCAGCTACAAAGGAACTCATTTGATTGAATGCAAGTATCTGCACAGACGTGCCAGAAAAGCTCTTGTGTTCCTTTCAAATACACTACATTGGTGTCTTCATCATAAAGTTATCACATGTAAAGTCAATCCCACCAACTATATGGACAGTCTCAGATGCCAAATTTTTATATAAAGTGATTGATGGGAACAGATGGGAAGGTGTTCCTGTTCAAGTTTTCAGTCCTGGCCACTTTTTACTTCTACATGGCATTATGTGGAGCAACAGGACTCTGATCTCAAGTGCTCGTTCAGTATTCCTGGAGGGCCAGAGTTTAAGTTTTGAAGCCATTTTAAAGCAAGCTACCGTCTATGTAATGAAGCAAGGCAAGTTAAGCATGCTGTCTAAATCGGAGTAATTATTCAAAATAAGAGGTCTGAAAAAATGCATGGAAAAAATATTGTACTTTTGTTAGATGAGATTTAACTCAGAGTAAGAAGTTCAATTTCAATATCTGTAGAAAAGCTGTTTCGTACTTTACCTAGATTAGAAGGAGAGGCTTATATGGAGCTCTGAGGAAAAAATTATGTGATACTGAAAAAGGTAGGTTTAGTGCTCAGTAAAAACTGAACATTGTAGCTTGTGAGGGAAAAAAACACAGATCTTTAATATTACATTCTGCCAGTATTTTACTTTGTGTAGGCCCTACTGCTACTGTGGCAGCTCTGACAAATCAGAACTGAAGCATCAAACAAAACAGGCATCAAGATTTTATACTTCTGTTAGCTGAAGTTTAAAAGTTAGAGTTCAGAAGATGACGTGCTTAATTCTGGCTGACTTTATTGGAATACTAAGATTGGCAGGTAAAACAGGTAAGAAATTTACCACTAGCAATGCTAGTGGTAATATGTGTATTAAATAATCCATCTGTCTTTAGGAAATAAACAATTACTGCTGTGGTTGATATTCATTACTATTGCCTTATGATGCATCTGGAATAAAAAGGTTTGCATCCTGTTCGGGGGGGGGGGGGGGGGTGTGTGCAGGGTTCACCTAGACCTCAATAAAAAAAGGCCTGACGACAAACGGCTTAATGAAATAGCTGTTCTAATAAGACAAATAAAAAGAGGAATATAGATAGTGAGTAAATCTTACGTGCCTTCAGACGCTGGGAACCACAATATTCATGAAGCATCAGCTCAGCCCTGGGATGGATTTTCCCACGACACACTGGGCAGATCCTGTCCATGGAGAGGTTCCTCCTTTTTGGTCATTCAAGCTATTATAGGCTCTTCTTACAAGAAAACAACTCTATTCTTCATTTCTACCGTCAAACAGGAAGCGTGTTCGCATGAGAGCTTCTTGCTGCACTGTTAAGATGAAGGCAAGGCCACGCAGGTGGCTTAATCACTGGTACCGAGTGGGAGCTGCCCGCAGGCTCCTCTGTTACAATGAAGCTGCCTGAGTTGATCCTGCGGCCAAGGGATTTGTGCAGCACAACACAGGCCTGAAGGCCATGCCATGCTGTGCTGTGCAGCGCAGCACAGGCCCGGGCCTACTCAGGTTAACTGTTATGTGGATCACTAACTCTTTGATGTACAGTGGTGTCCTGGTCAGGATCACTACATTCCACCCCTTGAGCCACATACAGTTTACCTTTCCCAAAAATGTTATAAATTACAGATTATATTAGTAACTTACAGGCTTCTCAAGCCCTAAGTACAAGGCCCGATAGAGAAGACATGGCTTGTTCAGGATAACTAACTCCTTGAATACAATGTCTTCTGCAAGGGTCCCAATGCACATACCACTTTGAAAACTATGTTAATATTTAAAGTTTTAGAACAAAGAAGATAAAAGCATGGATTTGAGGCAACCTTGACATCAACTACTATGGAAAATGAGTATTGAACCAACTCATTTTTCTTCCACCTAATATACTGATTGTATTTACATTAACTAAGCAGGGATTCTGTTAATAAATACAGGGATTACCCGAAATATATACAGTATATAAATCACCTAAGCTTGTCTAGGGGGGGAAAAGCCATCCTGGTAGACTGAATCAGTCAGGTGAATCCAGACAGTTGGAAGCAATATTATGGAGATGCTCCCTTCTGTTCAGAATAGACCAAAAAAACTCGCCCCCCCACACCTGCAAAGGAGCATGCGTGCTAATTTACACAGCAAACGAGGCTAATTTAAATATAACTAACCAATAGCAGATGGAATGGTAATTATGGACCAATGAGTGTAAACTTAGATAGGTTTTTACTAATCATGTAACAAGATAAATAGTTCCTTTGTGTAGCATGCTAGCTTTGTGGAATTGCCACCTAGCACCCATCTTTGCGCAACTATGGAAAAAACTGATATCTCGGCTGTGTGTGTGAGATTGGCTTTTGCACACTGGGTGACAAACCCTGTTTGAGGAACAACAGTTTCTGGCGACCCAGAATGGGACAGCACCGACAGCCTTGCCCAGATCGTCTTGCCATACCGACAGGGAGCGTGTCCCAACCTGTTGATCGGGGACTCCATCGGCTCCTCTCTCCTGCAGTCGGGCGGTAAGCGACACAACGGTGCAACGCCTCTACGAGATATCAATAAAGGGACACAAGGGAGGATCGGTGAGTAGGAATTTTTATTTCGTTGCTCTGCATAAGTCGTTCCATTAAAGGACCGCAGCTGGAGCTTAATTTTCTTTTACACGTAGAAGCGGGGGACGAGCAGCAGGGGGCTCTCTTCCCACAAAGCTGAGTGTATGAAGCCACGGTTAAAAAAGTTTTTCCTAGGAAATAATTTCAGTATGGGTCCAGCTTCCTCCGCCGAGATAACCCTTTGTACCCCTTTAGGATGCATCCTTAAACATTGGAATAAATTTGGAGGGGATCCCCTGCCACGCTGGAGCAGGGGAAGAGTGTGAGGAGTCCTCCCCCTGAGGAGGAAAGAGCAGCAAAGCCAACGTGTGATGAACTGACTGCAACCCCCATTCCACTTCCCCCTGCGCCGCAGTTCTTCACGAACTGCTCCAGCGTGGGTCCCTTCCGTGGGGTGCATGCATTCAGGAACAGACTGCTCCAGTATGGGTCCCCCACGGAGTCACAAGTCCTGCCAGCAAACCTGCTCCAGTGTGGGCTCCTCTCTCCACGGGGTCACAGATCCTGCCAGGAGCCTGCTCCAGCGCGGGCTTCCCACGGGGTCACAGCCTCCTTCGGGCACATCCACCTGCTTCAGCGTGGGCTCCTCCCCGGGCTGCAGGTGGAGATCTGCTCCACCATGGACCTCCACGGGCTGCAGGGGACAGCTGTCTCACCATGGGCTGCACCACAGGCTGCAGGGGAATCTCTGCTCCGGTGCCTGGAGCACCTCCTCCTCCTCCTCCTTCTTCACTGGCCTTCGTGTCTGCAGAGTTGTTTCCCTCACGTATTATCTTCTCCCTGCTGCTGTTGTTTCCGCAGGTTGTTGGGTTTGGTTTTTTTTCCTTCTTAAATACGTTATCACTGAAGCACTACCACTGTTGCTGATTGGCTCAGCCTTGGCCAGCGGCCGGTCCGTCTTGGAGACGGCTGGAACTGGCTCTGTCTGACATAGGGGAAGCGTTCCTCAGGGGGCGGTGTTGGGACCGGTGCTGTTTAAGAACTTTGTCGGCGACATGGACAGTGGGACTGAGTGAGAAGAAAAATGACTAAGATACTGTAGACAATGGTGGCCGCTGTATGAGCTCGATGATGATGAAAGGTGGCTGGCCGGAATATGGGACCTTGAATTATAATACTATTTTATAATTAATGTTGTTCTGTGGAAGGATAGATAAGTGGAATGAAGTACCATATGTTGATTTGTTTTTCATGTTGTGTAATAATCATGAAATAAGGAAAAAATGTAAATTGTTAGATAATGATCCTAACGGTATATATGTGTTAGCTGAAAGTTGGCAAGTACAGTAAAAGCAGCAGTGTTGGTTGGCATGTGATATAGGGAAAGGGTGTGTGAAAGGATTTAAAGGACCAGAGGAGCCAGGCACCTGGCATCCAGCCAAGGTCAACCCACCACAATTTTATTGCTGATCTCTGTTTGAAAGAGTTGCAGAACTTGGTAACCAATTTCTCCTATTCCTTGGTTCCCATCTTTTAGCCAGTTAATGAGGACCATACTTTTTAAACCATGACAACTGTATCTTTAGAAGCCTCTTCTGGAGGACGTGGTTAAATTTTTTTTTTTTTGGCTAAAACTAAATTAATCACTTTCCAATCAAGCAAATCTGTGTAACCAGTATCACAGACATGCAAAGAAGTAAAAAGCCATATAGCCATTTGTTCAGTGTTTGTCAGAGTCATGCATCTTAAATTTTTGAAAGTTAGCAAGCGTGTGGAATAGGGATGATGCAATCAAAACACTTAATTTAGTTTTAGCCAAAAAAAAAAAAATTTAACCACGTCCTCCAGAAGAGGCTTCTAAAGATACAGTTGTCATGGTTTAAAAAGTATGGTCCTCATTAACTGGCTAAAAGATGGGAACCAAGGAATAGGAGAAATTGGTTACCAAGTTCTGCAACTCTTTCAAACAGAGATCAGCAATAAAATTGTGGTGGGTTGACCTTGGCTGGATGCCAGGTGCCTGGCTCCTCTGGTCCTTTAAATCCTTTCACACACCCTTTCCCTATATCACATGCCAACCAACACTGCTGCTTTTACTGTACTTGCCAACTTTCAGCTAACACATATATACCGTTAGGATCATTATCTAACAATTTACATTTTTTCCTTATTTCATGATTATTACACAACATGAAAAACAAATCAACATATGGTACTTCATTCCACTTATCTATCCTTCCACAGAACAACATTAATTATAAAATAGTATTATAATTCAAGGTCCCATATTCCGGCCAGCCACCTTTCATCATCATCGAGCTCATACAGCGGCCACCATTGTCTACAGTATCTTAGTCATTTTTCTTCTCACTCAGTCCCACTGTCCATGTCGCCGACAAAGTTCTTAAACAGCACCGGTCCCAACACCGCCCCCTGAGGAACGCTTCCCCTATGTCAGACAGAGCCAGTTCCAGCCGTCTCCAAGACGGACCGGCCGCTGGCCAAGGCTGAGCCAATCAGCAACAGTGGTAGTGCTTCAGTGATAACGTATTTAAGAAGGAAAAAAAACCAAACCCAACAACCTGCGGAAACAACAGCAGCAGGGAGAAGATAATACGTGAGGGAAACAACTCTGCAGACACGAAGGCCAGTGAAGAAGGAGGAGGAGGAGGAGGTGCTCCAGGCACCGGAGCAGAGATTCCCCTGCAGCCTGTGGTGCAGCCCATGGTGAGACAGCTGTCCCCTGCAGCCCGTGGAGGTCCATGGTGGAGCAGATCTCCACCTGCAGCCCGGGGAGGAGCCCACGCTGAAGCAGGTGGATGTGCCCGAAGGAGGCTGTGACCCCGTGGGAAGCCCGCGCTGGAGCAGGCTCCTGGCAGGATCTGTGACCCCGTGGAGAGAGGAGCCCACACTGGAGCAGGTTTGCTGGCAGGACTTGTGACTCCGTGGGGGACCCATACTGGAGCAGTCTGTTCCTGAATGCATGCACCCCACGGAAGGGACCCACGCTGGAGCAGTTCGTGAAGAACTGCGGCGCAGGGGGAAGTGGAATGGGGGTTGCAGTCAGTTCATCACACGTTGGCTTTGCTGCTCTTTCCTCCTCAGGGGGAGGACTCCTCACACTCTTCCCCTGCTCCAGCGTGGCAGGGGATCCCCTCCAAATTTATTCCAATGTTTAAGGATGCATCCTAAAGGGGTACAAAGGGTTATCTCGGCGGAGGAAGCTGGACCCATACTGAAATTATTTCCTAGGAAAAACTTTTTTAACCGTGGCTTCATACACTCAGCTTTGTGGGAAGAGAGCCCCCTGCTGCTCGTCCCCCGCTTCTACGTGTAAAAGAAAATTAAGCTCCAGCTGCGGTCCTTTAATGGAACGACTTATGCAGAGCAACGAAATAAAAATTCCTACTCACCGATCCTCCCTTGTGTCCCTTTATTGATATCTCGTAGAGGCGTTGCACCGTTGTGTCGCTTACCGCCCGACTGCAGGAGAGAGGAGCCGATGGAGTCCCCGATCAACAGGTTGGGACACGCTCCCTGTCGGTATGGCAAGACGATCTGGGCAAGGCTGTCGGTGCTGTCCCATTCTGGGTCGCCAGAAACTGTTGTTCCTCAAACAGGGTTTGTCACCCAGTGTGCAAAAGCCAATCTCACACACACAGCCGAGATATCAGTTTTTTCCATAGTTGCGCAAAGATGGGTGCTAGGTGGCAATTCCACAAAGCTAGCATGCTACACAAAGGAACTATTTATCTTGTTACATGATTAGTAAAAACCTATCTAAGTTTACACTCATTGGTCCATAATTACCATTCCATCTGCTATTGGTTAGTTATATTTAAATTAGCCTCGTTTGCTGTGTAAATTAGCACGCATGCTCCTTTGCAGGTGTGGGGGGGCGAGTTTTTTTGGTCTATTCTGAACAGAAGGGAGCATCTCCATAATATTGCTTCCAACTGTCTGGATTCACCTGACTGATTCAGTCTACCAGGATGGCTTTTCCCCCCCTAGACAAGCTTAGGTGATTTATATACTGTATATATTTCGGGTAATCCCTGTATTTATTAACAGAATCCCTGCTTAGTTAATGTAAATACAATCAGTATATTAGGTGGAAGAAAAATGAGTTGGTTCAATACTCATTTTCCATAGTAGTTGATGTCAAGGTTGCCTCAAATCCATGCTTTTATCTTCTTTGTTCTAAAACTTTAAATATTAACATAGTTTTCAAAGTGGTATGTGCATTGGGACCCTTGCAGAAGACATTGTATTCAAGGAGTTAGTTATCCTGAACAAGCCATGTCTTCTCTATCGGGCCTTGTACTTAGGGCTTGAGAAGCCTGTAAGTTACTAATATAATCTGTAATTTATAACATTTTTGGGAAAGGTAAACTGTATGTGGCTCAAGGGGTGGAATGTAGTGATCCTGACCAGGACACCACTGTACATCAAAGAGTTAGTGATCCACATAACAGTTAACCTGAGTAGGCCCGGGCCTGTGCTGCGCTGCACAGCACAGCATGGCATGGCCTTCAGGCCTGTGTTGTGCTGCACAAATCCCTTGGCCGCAGGATCAACTCAGGCAGCTTCATTGTAACAGAGGAGCCTGCGGGCAGCTCCCACTCGGTACCAGTGATTAAGCCACCTGCGTGGCCTTGCCTTCATCTTAACAGTGCAGCAAGAAGCTCTCATGCGAACACGCTTCCTGTTTGACGGTAGAAATGAAGAATAGAGTTGTTTTCTTGTAAGAAGAGCCTATAATAGCTTGAATGACCAAAAAGGAGGAACCTCTCCATGGACAGGATCTGCCCAGTGTGTCGTGGGAAAATCCATCCCAGGGCTGAGCTGATGCTTCATGAATATTGTGGTTCCCAGCGTCTGAAGGCACGTAAGATTTACTCACTATCTATATTCCTCTTTTTATTTGTCTTATTAGAACAGCTATTTCATTAAGCCGTTTGTCGTCAGGCCTTTTTTTATTGAGGTCTAGGTGAACCCTGCACACACCCCCCCCCCCCCCCCCGAACAGGATGCAAACCTTTTTATTCCAGATGCATCATAAGGCAATAGTAATGAATATCAACCACAGCAGTAATTGTTTATTTCCTAAAGACAGATGGATTATTTAATACACATATTACCACTAGCATTGCTAGTGGTAAATTTCTTACCTGTTTTACCTGCCAATCTTAGTATTCCAATAAAGTCAGCCAGAATTAAGCACGTCATCTTCTGAACTCTAACTTTTAAACTTCAGCTAACAGAAGTATAAAATCTTGATGCCTGTTTTGTTTGATGCTTCAGTTCTGATTTGTCAGAGCTGCCACAGTAGCAGTAGGGCCTACACAAAGTAAAATACTGGCAGAATGTAATATTAAAGATCTGTGTTTTTTTCCCTCACAAGCTACAATGTTCAGTTTTTACTGAGCACTAAACCTACCTTTTTCAGTATCACATAATTTTTTCCTCAGAGCTCCATATAAGCCTCTCCTTCTAATCTAGGTAAAGTACGAAACAGCTTTTCTACAGATATTGAAATTGAACTTCTTACTCTGAGTTAAATCTCATCTAACAAAAGTACAATATTTTTTCCATGCATTTTTTCAGACCTCTTATTTTGAATAATTACTCCGATTTAGACAGCATGCTTAACTTGCCTTGCTTCATTACATAGACGGTAGCTTGCTTTAAAATGGCTTCAAAACTTAAACTCTGGCCCTCCAGGAATACTGAACGAGCACTTGAGATCAGAGTCCTGTTGCTCCACATAATGCCATGTAGAAGTAAAAAGTGGCCAGGACTGAAAACTTGAACAGGAACACCTTCCCATCTGTTCCCATCAATCACTTTATATAAAAATTTGGCATCTGAGACTGTCCATATAGTTGGTGGGATTGACTTTACATGTGATAACTTTATGATGAAGACACCAATGTAGTGTATTTGAAAGGAACACAAGAGCTTTTCTGGCACGTCTGTGCAGATACTTGCATTCAATCAAATGAGTTCCTTTGTAGCTGAGTGAGTTTGTCACTATATAAAGTAGCAGTGCTGCAGATCAGGAAAGTATGTACTGTAGTAATATTTAGAGTGGAGAAATGACTGCACAATTTTACATCATCCAAACAGTAATCACTAGAACTTTACGGTATACAGACACATGAATGCCTGGGGGCTTTCTTTGAAGTGACAAAAATGAGGCTTGTACTAATAGAGCTATTTTAACTATTCTACTTTTGTGTCCTTTATGGTAAAGGTTTTGGAGTTGCAATTCTTCATTACCTACTTAGTGTCTTCCGATGGGAATTTAATTTGACAGAGGTTGTACCATCATATGAAAGTAACAGGAAACAGCCAAGCCATTGTTGTATACAGAGAGAGATTCAGCATTAGAGATTTTTAGACTTCTTCAATAATATTGAAAAAGACATTTAATAGACATTGGTATAGCACTAAGGGTTTACAAAATTGTGAAATACGACTACAAACTGGACTTTTAATATAGGTGAAAGCAGTGGACATGTTTTCAGTTGCCACCAACTATGCAAAATCTTGTCAATCTGTTCATTACAAACAATTGTGCTTAAGTCATTAAAATGGTCTGAAAAAAATAGTTAAGCCCAAACCATAAAAAAAAATTAGGAACTTCCTACAGTTGGCCTTAAACCTTGTGACAAGTGGTAGATTAAAAGTAAACTCACTGAATTAATATAGACTAGGGGGGAAGCTAGGTTCGCTAGTACTCGAGAGTCACTAACTGTTCTGAGTAAGAAAAATAAAAGTTAATATTTAGAACAGTTTCTTGCTAAACATTTAACAGAGAAGGTGAATAGTTCAGATTTATATTTTCTAGATATTTTTGTGTTTTGATGAATGTTACCAACCTCCGTTTAAGACTCAGGGATCTAGAGTAAAAGCTGCCTTTTCCAAAGCAGTTTTGATAAGACTTCTCTAATAAAATGGTGCATTTATAGTATCTTACCCCACCAATTCAGTTTGGTAGCTTTTTACCAATTCAAAGGCCATCAGAAGGTATAAAATACTGTAGACTTCTGGTAGGTGCATATTACACAGATGCATGTGCTGGTCGCAAAGGTGTAATTTTCACTATAAAAAGCACTGGGTTACAATTTGGGAAATCTATGGACTTAGGAAACAGTCTACAGTTCTCAAACTATATGCTTAATATTAATACGGTTGTTGCACAGTGCCTGAAACTTCATTTCCTAGTAAGTATAGAAAAAGATCAAAAGCTGAAGCTTTAACTTCTGAGTTGTTCAACAATGCGTGCCTTCAATATTATGTGATTCAAGATGCTACCAACATTAAAGCATCATGCATTAGTACAGTGTAACTGAAATTCTTTAGGTAAAACTAACTGAAAAAAAAAAAAGAGCAATTACATTTGTCTGATTCATTACAGAGGTGAAGGCAAGGTTTTGAATCAGAGAACGTCATCATAAATGTGCACATACTTCTCCAATATGAATGTACATGTAGACAAAGCACTCAAAAGGGGATTATCACTTTACATAAAACTATTAACAAAACAATAATAATACCTTACTGATATAATGCATCCTCAAACAATATTCAACAGTAAACAATAAATAGTATTTCAAAGGTCTGAAATGAGAATTGACACAAAAAAATAATATCTGGTTGTTATTTCCCTCCAACATCATGGCATATCTCCTTTGTAGACTATACACTGTTGGTACCACACCATGACTACTTACACAACCCTTTTACTGATCACTGTGCTGGGATCCCACAACATACAATGCTAACGGGAAGGAAAGGCTCTCTCCTGCAGCAGGTTGCAGGACTCCTGCTCTGGTATACAGAGCTAGGGCTACTTGTGCTTGTCTCAAGCAGAGGCCTGAATAGCTGCACCTGTAGCACAAGCACTGCTACAGGAGAAATATATATCTGATATGTAAGACCCTGAATCAGGTTAGATTTTTTTCTTAAGGCATGGTGGGGGGGGGGGGGGGGCATGGTGGCTTAGAAATTCATTTGGGACAAGCATTCTTCTGTTTTCTTGATGAATGAATGAAGGTATATGAAGACTCAAGTTTGAAGAATAGGAAGCCTGCCTAAAGGAAATATTCTGTGGTCTGAAAAAAGTATCTTAATTTTAAATGTCATAATTTTACAAGTTTGGATAATACAAAACCCACAAAATTAGCAACATTTCTGAATCATAAAATATTTAATAATGTATATTTTGGGGGTATATATTGTATATAAAATTTCAGGTCACCATATGAAGCAATTTAAACCCTTTTCAAGCTAGCACTGTCCTCAATGCTGTATAGATTTATTGCCACTGATACAAGATCTACTAAAAGCATACATTTTAAACTAATACAGAAGTGGCTTTTTTATATGAATTTTTTGTACACAACTACTGTCTTGAATATCCACTAAGTGCAAAAAACCACAGATCACTTTACACTACTGTAGCAACGATGCATTCATATTGTTCACTAGTCCTCAGTAGTCAGCTTGCATAAGATACAAGAAAAAGCACAGTGAAGCTCACAAAAACAGAATAAAAGTCAGCCTGTTCTTGCAAAAAAATACACTATAATGGAAGAAAGACAAAAAAAGGACTATGCACACGCAGATTTTGCTGTTCTTTAATCTCACTGATTTAAGTGCTGTTTGTTTTTTGTTGTTTTATTTTGGGTGTTTGGGTTTTTTGGCTTTTTTTGTTGAATCAAATTACATAGACTAGACACAAGTAAAATTAAGAAAGCAGTGGGTAGCTAAAACGTTATGAACTACTTTTCTTCCCCCCAATTTCTTTTTCTCTACCTGAGGTAGTTACAAAAAAACAAATCATAACTTTAGCACCAGCTCGGAATCACCACTTAGAGCTAAAGCTTCTGGTTTGGTTTTTTTTTTTTTTCCTCCCTTTAAAAATTATTTGTCAGATCACCAAAACTACCTTTGATGTTACAGACAGCAGAGATTTATAGTTCTCACTACATGAAGAAAGATGGTGATGGGGAGGAAGAGGATTAGCTGATTCAAAATGTGACAATAGATTCACTTCCATCAAGCTGGCTAGTTCACTGTTGACTTTTAGATGTTTATTCTCCTTTACTGTCTATAAAGTCAATGGGAGAAGTATGAAAGGATTTGAACACATCATCGTCCTTTACTGTAACCAGGGAAGAACTGGTCAAGTAGTGTCTGCAATATCTTGTTAGGAACCATGGTGTAGCTCTTTCCAAGGTCATAGCGGCAGGCAGGACAGGTAAAGACTTCAGCTCGGAAAGAGCGCTGTAAACAGCTCTAGGGCATACAAAGACAAAGAAGTAAAAGTGTTACAGCTTTTGCTTTACATTGAAAATTTAGCTAGCAAAAATTAAGCAATTACTAGGAACCAAAGATTAAATTTCCCACATTTCCAGAAACAGCAAGTTCTTACTGAGTTCTCTTGCCATATTTCTGCATTTACAACTGAAATGATGTACTGGGTCTGGCTGGGATAGAGTTAATTTTCTTCATAGCAGCCTGTATGGTGCTGTTTTAGAACTGTGATTAAACATGTGTTGATAATACACCAATGTTTTAGCTATTGCTGAACAATACTTGCACGGCATCAAGGCTTTCTGTTTATCATTCTGCCTCCCCAGCAAGTAGGCTGGGGACGGGCAAGAAGTTGGGAGGGGACACAGCCGGGACAGCTGACCCCAACTGACCAAAGGGATATTCCATGCCATATAACGTCATGCTCAGCAATAAAAACTGGGGGGTGGTCTTTCCAAAGTAGCCATGGCTCAGAGACTGGCTGGGCATCGGTCTACTTGTGGGAGGTGGTGAGCGAATGCCTTTGCATCACTCCTTTTTTCTTTTTTCTTTTTTCTTTTTTTCTTTTTTCTTTTTTCTTTTTTCTTTTTTTCTTTTTTCTTTTTTCTTTTTTCGTTTTTCTTTTTTTTCTCTTCACTGTCTTTAAACTGTCTTTATCTTGACCCATGAGTTTTTCTCGCTGTGGGGAAGATTGAGCGAGCGGCTTGTGGGTGCTTATTTGCTGGCTGGGGTCAACCCATCACAAAGGACTTAACCAAAGAAATCTTTTGATTAGGAGGCAAAGCATTGAGTTTGTCAGGAATTAAAAGTGTTACTACTGAGATACTTCGTTTTCCCTAATGCATTCCTGTGGATCAGTCCGCAGTTTCTTTCTAGCATTTCTGTTTGAGTGCTGTATTCCAGAGTTTCATTTCAAGATGTAGCTGAACATACAGGTGTATAGCATTTTATCTAACAATCCATAGCCACTTCATCTTTATGACAAGACTCAGTGTTTAAGCCTCAAAGGCATGAGTAGAATAAAATAGGATTCAGGCTACACTATCTAAAAGATGATTATTAATGTTGCCTTCTTTTTTTTGGTTTTCCCAGACTGCAGACAGTCAAGCATATAAGTTAAATATGAAAACGTTATGAGGCCCAATCTTTGCCCAAACAACAACACCGTCTGTCAGTCTATACCTTAAAACAGTAATTGGATGTTACTTTATAATTAGTCTTTGATAGCTTCAGATTCTATGCTTTGAAGTTGTTGCCATTAAACATTCTCCATGTTTTTTCCACCCCTCTATATATAAACCCCCTCATAATACTTTACCTCTATGTAACAAGCAGCTCTTTGAAGGAGCAGTCTTGCTCTATTCTCATTTCTTAACTACATAAAATTAACTTAATCTTATTGTACCAACATCTAGCTCCTGGAGCAAACCAATCCCTAGCATAGCTCCACTAATTACAACAGAATGATAAATTTGATACATCGCATCTATAAGAAATTATACTAAATACATTTCCACTAATTTTTACATAAAATTAAGAATGATTACATGGCAGCCACACAACTGGAAGCAAGCATGTTACATTTCTTGCTCAGACTGCTAGGCAATAATTATTGTCTTCCTAAAATATATGTTGGTTTTGGTGATCAGTGTCTCAGGGCCAAGAACACAGCCCAGAGCAATACAGGGATTATTCTTACTTTACAGACGTTGTGGAGGCACTCTGTTGTCACTGGCTGGTAAACCAGCTCCTGACAGCAGACACACATAAAAGATTGTTCCAATTTCTTCAGGAAATTCTAGTATAGGGCAAAAGGAGAGAAAAGTAGAACTATTAGAGGCACATTCACAAATATGCAAACAAAATAGGGCATTTTTATTTAAAATTATTAAAGGTTTTTTTAAAACTAATTTGCCTAACTACTGTAATTATTACCTATATTTAAATTATAAATTCACAGCCAAATTCACAGACCTAAATTGAGTAAAAAATTTGGCCTTCAAAGCATTTGGTAAATGCAGAGATACATTCATGAGATACTTATTTAACATCCTTGTTACTCTTCCCAAACTCACAGTTAGCACGGTCTAATCTAATAATGTTACACAACTGCTAGGAGTTGTTAAATCCAATATTCAGTGTGATAGAACAGCTTGACATTGCAAAGATTACTTACACTGAGACTTTTCTAGTGCAATCTTCAGGTCTCAGTCCAAGTTACAGATTTTCTTCCAAAGCCTACCACCATTACTCCTGTATTCATGGTCATTTACATAAAGATATTCCCACACCCTCTGCTATTACCTCTACCTATCTTCTGCTCATTCCCTATATTATTATTGTTCACAGCTTCTTGTTCATTCTTATTTCCTCAGAAGTGAACCTCTATTGTGTTTGGTGCAAAGTATAGATTTAATAAATTATGTTTATTACATTAAAAATTTTTGGAAGGCTCATCTTCTATCCTTCACATCCCTGAGAAGTAGTGTGGCTAACAAAGTATTTAGAAAGCAAGTCCATGAACAATTAATTTCCCTGCTTTTCCAGAAGACAGAGACCTAAGGTTTTGAAGGTTATTTGGTTGTACATTATTGTCATTAAAAACAAAACAGAGGGCCCATCATGCCTGGTTCTTAGCACAAGTCAGAATTTGGAAGCTAATATCTGTATTTAGGGATCATCGCTAGAATTTTGCACATCCATGATGGATAAGTGATTGCTGCTGCTCTGCAAAGGGAAAGCAAAGTACTGTATACCTCTTTCACTAAGAAATTCACTTCTGTACCTGCTGGAGGTGTTTAATTGGTTTCTTGAGTCCTCACTCTGAAATACTCTGCAATAGGTAAAAGAACTTTCCTGTCTTTCAGTCTTCTCAGAGCAACTCTGAAGAATGTGGGATGAATTTTGTGCCATAGATTTTACACATACAAGCATGCTTACAGAGACCTTATTCTCTGGTGTTTCAATAGTCTCAAGCATGCTCACTGAAATATAGAAGTATAAAAAACCAGATCTAAAGTTACTCAAAATACAGTTCAATAATTTTAATAATATCAGATTCATCTCAACCCCAAACTTATAATTAAAGTGGAAAGGTTGTTTCAAGCATTAAGATTTATATTTTCATTGAAGCTATCTAATGGTAGTTGTGTGATTCCCACTGAAATTTCTATATGGCTATCACCAAGGGCAATCAAAATTATGGGCAGGAATCTATAGGAAAATAACTTTCTAGTAACTGGATTTCTCTTAAGATACTGTTTTCTGTTGCTGTAGAAACACATATCTACTGTATTTTGTCACATAACTAAGAGTTGAAAGTCTAATTGGACAACCCACAGATAAACAACTTATAACTTTACAGTATCAGCTCCTATACAAGTGCAGTAGTATTATAGCAATAGTAGTACTGTAAGTGGAAGAACAGGGAGTTACCGGATGCTTTTTCTGTCAAAGAAGCAAAGTAAATAGCCCCTCACAAATCCCAAATAAAGTGATTTTGTAAACTCATTTTTAGGCATCCATTCTCCATCTAATGTTTTGTTCTTTCACTGACTTGATGGTGTCCTTTACCATTCTAATATCTTGATTTCTTTTTCTTCTGAAAAACAGCTAAAATAACTATGAATTGGAACATCGGTAAAGATAATTAATGTTCAAGGGCATAATATTTTGGAGGATATTCCATCAGAGACTAATAAAAAAAAAATCCACGAGCGTCTTCAAACTTGAACTATCCTTGCTATTTTCTTGACAGCTGGGGAAGGGAAGTATTTCCTCTTTTTTACTTAAGGTTCTATAATTAAAGTTCTATAATTAGTGGAATAATCTGCTAAACTTGAGTTAAAAATATTTTCATTTGGTATCTAAGTCTCAATATGACAGTATTTCTTCTATCTCCTGAAGTGAATGAAATTACATGCCCCATCAACTGTTTCTAAAACAGATAGTATGTATTCAGCAATTTTAAGCAAGTGAATTAGGTTTTAACAAAGCCTCATTTCTCCTAACTCTATATAAAGAAAGGTTAAAAATGAATAATTTAAGCAAGCTGCAAGCATACTGGTCCTTCCTTAAGAGAAGCAAGTACTTCATCCCACAATTTCTGGTTCATACAGTCTTCTTTAATCAGCCACTGCTGTTGCTGGGTCAGTTGGAAAGCCTCTCCTTTCCCTCCATCTCCCATTCTCATGGCTTTGGATGTATTTTTACTCTCCTCTATACCTGTTTAAAATTATGACAAGATACAGTAACAGTGGTAGTCCGAACTATTAAAAATTGAAGACAAAATTATTTCTAGAAAGCCAAAACATGAATCACATCTATGTAATGATGCAATAAAGCTCTGATTCAAATTGCCCAGCTTTATTTTGAACTATAGATCATAACTACATAGAAGATTGTTCATTTTTCTGTGAAGTTTAAGAAAAAGAAACCTTACAAGTATAGAACAGCACCATAAGATCCCCAGCTTCCCATTTTATTACTGAGCACTTAACACTTCCAACTTCCTTGTAGTTTTCATACTATTGGCTTATATATAACTTTTATAACTTGACAGAGCTCTAACACTAAGAAGTAAAAAGAAATACCATCATCACTTGTCCTTTTCTGGTTTCCGTTACTCTGGCTGGTTGGCTCCCGCTTCACAGTTTGCTTCTTAACATTATCCTTTTTCTCTTTACTAGCCATGGCGTCCAAATAACCTTCTGGATACTAAAGAAACCCCGAAAAACAGATTTAAAACAAAATCCACTGGCATCTGGGAATTCCCAGATACTGACAAGTCTATTTTCTAAAAGAATGTAAACCCCTATGACTACATATTGAAAGAATATCAAAATATTTTTTTAAAACCCTATATAAACAGGAAAGCTTTTAAATGAATATATTTTTAGAAAACTGTAGTTAAGTCAAAGGATCCGATCTAGAATAGATTTTATTAAAAGGCACCTTATATCCATATCTACAACTCTACATATCTACAACTACACAAATCAGAAAGCTAAAGTTGAAGATGATGTCATGTAGCAAAACAACCCATCCAAAGGAAATGATTGGTTTGCTGAGGAAAAAAAATACTACTTTGATTCTTCCCATCTGCCGCAAATTTCACAGTGCCAAAGTCCCTGCCTGAAATATGTTATCTATAATAGTTCCTCAATCATAGGTTACAATTAGAGAAAAATACATAAAAGCATATATGTTTTTTTAAATTCTAAGAAGAGACTCAACTATTACAAGAGTTACTTTTATAAATCTTATCCAGCGTAAGGATCACAAAACTCATAATTTCACAAAAACTCATAATATCACAAAAGTAATAATTTTCTGATCCATATATACAGAGTAATTTCCTGTTAAGGCAGAAAGCTTCATCCACAATTCTTTCTGCTTTGCCAATATCATAGTTTTTCAAATTACAGATGATCTAAAATATTTTTTATATTAGACCCTGCCTCATTGCAGTATATGAAAAATGAGGCTTAAATTTAACTCACATTCCTAGTTTTAAAATTTAAGACTCCATTTACTTGAACAGAATATCAGAGCAACTTTGTGAACACTGATTCTGACCTGTACACTCAGACCCAGTTTCTTTGACCGTTCCATCCCTTCTGAAGTCCAAGGTGCGGGTTCAATATCATCTCTCCTCAGAAGATAGCGCCAAACTAAGAACCCACATTTCCCAATTTCTGGCCAATATTTTACCACCTAAGGATAAATAACAGCAGGTTTATGTTTTTGCTATCACAGTAGATCCTCAAATCTCATTTAAGAAATTCTACACAAAAGTTCAACAGATATTCTGCTAGGTAGTCATTATTTTACCACAAGCCAAACACATACAGGTAGTCATACTTTATTGGCTCAAGGCAAAGAGAGGAAATTTCAGTGATATGTTATTATTTTAAAGTATCTTTTCTCTCAGTTGGGAAATATTTGTATTTTGATAAATACAATACTGCTTTAAAAGATGCACATCTTTATTCCAGATACTGAGAAGACATTAAATGTATGAAAAGCCAGAAGGGGAGCTGGAAGGAGTGAGGAAATTAATCGACTCAGTGAGCACACACAAAAATAGCTTACATATTCAACTTAATATATCCTATTATAGATTGTGTTCTACTATCACTGCTCTGAATACAATAATACAGCCCAGGTTGGAAGAGACGTTGAAAGATCATCTGGTCCAACCTTTTGTGGGAAAGGGAGCCTAAATGTGATTATCTAGCACCCTGTCCAATTACATCTTGAAAACCTCCAGCAATGGGGACTCTGCCACATCCCTGGGGAGGTTGTTCCAGTGAATGATTCACAGAATCACAGAATCGTCTAGGTTGGAAAAGACCTTGAAGATCATCTAGTCCAACCATTAACCTAACGCTGATAGTTCCCAACTACACCATATCCCTAAGTGCTACGTCAATGCGACTCTTAAACACCTCCAGGGATAGGGACTCCACCACTGCCCTGGGCAGCCCATTCCAACGCCTAACAACCCGTTCTGTAAAGAAATGCTTCCTAATATCCAGTCTAAACCTTCCCTGGCACAACTTGAGGCCATTCCCTCTCGTCCTATCGCTTGTTACTTCGTTAAAGAGACTCATCCTCATCTCTCTGCAGCCTCCTTTCAGGCAGCTGTAGAGGGCGATGAGGTCTCCCCTCAGCCTCCTCTTCTCCAGACTAAACAACCCCAGTTCCCTCAGCCGCTCCTCGTACGACATGTGCTCCAGACCCTTCACCAGCTTCGTTGCCCTTCTCTGGACACACTCGAGTAATTCAATGTCCTTTCTGTAGTGAGGGGCCCAAAACTGAACACAGTAGTCGAGGTGCGGCCTCACCAGTGCCCAGTACAGGGGCAAGATCACTTCCCTGTCCCTGCTGGCAAAATTGTTCTCACTGTAAAAAAAAAAAAATCTTTCTTATATCAAGATGAAACCTCTCCTGGTGCAGCTCGTATTTGTTGCACCTTGTCTCTTCCATGTGGCTCCTCGTGAAGAGAGTATGGCCTGACAAGCGCTGAGTGGTATGATCAAGTCTCTATCTATGCTAGTAATGCCCCTATGGATGCAGCCCAGGATCTGATTTGCCTTTGTTGCTGCAGCGGTGCACTGCTGGCTCATGTTCGGCTTGTCCACCAGGACCCCCAGGTCCCTTTAAGCAAGGCTGTTCCCCAGCCACACAGATCCTTGCCTGTACTGGGGTCTTTTGTTATTCTGACCCAGGTGCAGGATTTTGCACATGTCCTTGTTAAACTTCATACTGTTCTTGCTAGCCTACTCTTCCAGCCTGTCCAGGGCTCTCTGTAAGATGGCTCTCCCTTCTGATGTGTTCACCTCACCACCCAGTTTACTGTCATCAGCAAACTTGGTGAGGGTGCTTTCAGTCCCATCATCCAGATCATTTATGAAGATGTTTGTATTGGGTCTGGCTAGGATGGAGTTCACTTTCCCCATAGCAGCCCTCATAGTGCTGTGCTTTGTATTGGTAGCTAGAAAGGTGTTGATAACCCACCAGTGTTTTGGCTACTGCTGAGCAGTGCTCACACAGCATCAAGGCTGTCTCTCCAACCACTTCCCCACACCCTGACCCCAAAGGCCAGTAGGCTGGGGGTGGGCAAGAGGTTGGGAGGGGACATAGCCAGGAGAGCTGACCCGAACAGACCCTATGGCATTGTGCTCAGCAATAGAAGCTAAGAGAAAGGAGGAGGAGCAGGAGGCATGAGTTATTAGGGCATTTCTCTTCCTAAGCATCCGCTATGCATACTGAGGCCCTACTTCCCAGTAAGTGGCCGGACACTGCCTGCTGATGGGAAGTAGAGAATAAGCTTTTTGTTTTCCTTTGCTTCCGTGCATGGCTTTTTCTTTTCTTTATTGAACTGCCTTTATCTCGACCCATGAGTTTTTCATCTTATTTTCTCCCCCTGTCCCGCTGAGGAGGGGGAGTGATAGAGCAGCTTAGTGGGCACCTGATGGCCAGCCAGGGTCAACTCACCACAGTGTTGAACAGCATGGGGCCCAATATCGATCCCTGGGGGACCCCACTTGTGACAGGCTGCCATCCTGAATAAAAACCACTGATCACCACCCTCTGAGGGCAGCCTGTTAGCCAATTTCCTACCCACCTTGCAGACTACCCATCCAGTCTGTATCTTGACAGTTTGTCCAGGAGAAGGCTGTGGGAAACAGTGTCGAACACTTTGCTGAAGTCCAGGTAAACAACATCCACTGCTCTCCCCATGTCAACAGAAGATGTTATTTTGTTGCAAAAGGTGATCAAGTTAGTCTGGCAACATTTGCCTTTGGTAAATCCATGTTGGCTTTTCCCAATCACCTGCTTCATTTGGTTTGTGATAGTTTCTAGGAGGACTCATTCCATTACTTTCTCAGGGATTGAAGTAAGAGTAATAGGCCTGTAGTTTTCTGGGTCCTCTTTTGGGCCCTTCTTGTAGATGGGTATGACATTTGCCCTCTTCCAGTCGTCAGGGACATCCCCTCATCTCCACGACTTTTTCAAGGTTATAGACAGTGGCCTTTCGACAATGTCAGCCACTTCTCCTAACACCCTGGGGTAGATTCTGTCCAGGCCCATAGATTTATGCAGGTTGAGACCTTGCAAGAGGCCGCAGAACAGCCCTTCCTCCACTACTGGTGGGTCGACACATGCGTTGTCATAGCTACTTGACCTTGTGATCTGGGGTCCAGCTACACCAGTAAAGACAGAGGCAAAGAAGGTATTGAGAACCTCTGCCTTGTCAGCAGTATTAGTGACTAGTTTCCCTGCCCTGTTTAGCAGTGGGCCTACGTCTTCCCTGTGCTTCTGCTTACTGCTCACGTACCTGAAGAACCCTTTCTTGTTGTTCTTGACATCTCTGGCCAATTTCAGTTCTAGCTGAGCCTTAGCCTTCCTGTCTGCATCTCTGCATGCCCTAGCAAGGTTCTTGTTCGTCCTCAGTGGCTATTTGGCTACCTTTCCATAGCTGGTATGCTTCTTTTTTGCCTTTAAGCACACCCAAAAGCTCTTTTTAAAGCCAGGGTGGCCTCTTGTTCTGCCTTCTTCCTTTCCCTTTGTAAGGGATGGACTGTTCTTGTGCTTCCAGGAGGCTGTTCTTGAATAACTTCCAACACTCACAAGCTCCTTTGCCCTCCATGGATGCTTCCCATGGAATCCCTCGCAGCTGGGCTCTGAGCATATTGAAGTTAGCTCTTTGAAAATCCAGGGTCTTTGTCCTACTACTGGTCTTCAGCATGCTCAGCAGGATCTTAAACTCCACAGTGTTGTGGTTGCTGTATCCTACCATTGGTAGTTATGTTGTCAAGGAAGTCCTCTCGGTTTGCGAGCAGTAAATCTAGCAATGCGCTGTTCCTAGTTGGCATGTCCAGCGTCTGTAGCAGGAAGCAGTCCTCAATGCATTCCAGGAACCTGATGGACAACTTGTGCACCACTGTGTTGTTTTCCCAACGAATGTCCAGGTAATTGAAGTCACCCATGAGGTCCAGTTTCTGTTGGCCCGAGACTTCCTTGAGCAGCTGAAGTAAGGTTTCGTCACCCTGCTTGGGACGTCGGTAACAGATACCTACCATAAGATCCCCCCTGGTGATGATCCCTCCAATCTTGATCCAAAGGCATTTGAGAGAACTTTTGTGGTCTCCATAGCTCACCTCCATACATTCAATTTTCTCTTTTACATGAAGTGCAACTCCATCTCCTCTCTTCCCTTCCTATTTTTCCAAAAGACCTTGTAGCCATCCATTGTGATCTTCCAGTCGTGTGAGTTTTCCCACCAAATTTCTGTGATTCCTATGACATCATAACTCTCAGACTGGGCACAAAGCTCCAGTTTCTCCTGTTGCCCAGACTACTTGCATTGGTATACATGCACGTGAAGTGGCTGGACTTGCATTGGTACTTGCATTGGTGAGCACTTGAGGTGGCTGGACTTAGGGTTCTTGCCTTTGGAGAGGGTTGGGGAGCATTCCTCACATCCCAGATCTTGGCTCCTGGCCAAGCAAGCAAGCACACCCAAAGCAAGCAAGCAAACAGCAAAATTCCCTTGACTGTATATCAGGCCAGCTGATGGGTGTGCCTCTGTGCCCCTCGGCAGAGTCACCCACTACTGGCACTCGCCACTTCCTTTTGCAGCTTTTAGTATGTGCTGCTGGTGCGGTTTCTCTCTGAATCTTGCTCATTAGTTTTGTCTGCTGCCAAGACTTCGTATCTGTTGCTGGTTGGTACTTATGAGGAAATGGGAGGGAAGCGATATCCTGTTGCCACGAGTCACCAGAGACCATAGCACCTCCTTCTCCAAAGTGCTGTCTGTTCGCTGTTGAAGCTTTGTTTGGTAGTCCTTAGAGGTCGTTGCCACGGGGCCCTAGTATTTCTTCTGGCAAATTCTCAAATATACTCTATTTCTTGTTCTCCCTCCCTAGTACAGCATAGTCTGCTGACTTCCTCCTGTAGCCCCTCCACCCACTGCCTGAGTGACCCCCACCAGAGCACACCTTGCACAGGTGGAGCTTGTACCCTCCTTCACCCAGGAGTGTGAGGTGCAGTCTTTGCAGCCCTCCGCCTGGATAGCAGCTTCCCTGATAGGAAGCTCTGTCTGGGTGTCTGCCTCCACTCATCCCAGGCTAGCCTGGCTAGGTAGCTGATTCCTGTCTGCGCAGCCCTTGCCTGTTCTCTACCACTATGCTTCCGACAATCTCAAAGCGCTGCCTAATAAGCTGCTGGGTAGGCTTGCACAGTCACCAGCTAGCTGGGGTGACCATTTGGGCTGCAGCCTAAGCCTGTGGGTGAGCAGGACAGGAAGCAGCCTGATAACTGGCAGATCGTGCAGCCCTTCCCACATGTACATCTGCGTGAACTGCCATGCAATCTGTCAATGCCACAATTGGAACGGAATGGAATACTTCCATTTCATTTCACTACAGAACAAGGTAGGCCAAACTGTCCTCATGGTAGCAAAAGAATTATTCTTTCAAAAGCAATAATGAAGAGTTTGCGATGTAACACAAAAGACTCTTAAAAAACATGTCTTAAGAAAAATGTAATGCTATATATACAGTAAAAATCATAATACCTTGTAAATGCCATCATATCTGTTGCCTTCCTCTGGGGCATATTTGCTGATCCGTCGTCCTTTTGAACTGCGCACCACTCGGACTGGCTTACCAGCTCTCCAATTCTTAGACTCTGCTCCATTTTTATCATCCAATGGGGCATCACAGTTAAGGGCCAATGCCCTGAAAATCACATTAAATATCTTCATAAAATAGATTGCTTCATACAACATACTATTGAGATTCAGTGTGACAAGATCAAATTCATTTGCCTTATCCAATTATGTTTACTAAGCAGAAGAAGAATTTGCAGTGAATTCTTCAGTAGACTGCAATACTGATGGAAGCACTGAGATCAACTCTACCATGTCTGAGAATAGGAATACAATATATTAGTTCCAAATGTTCACGATGAAAACTCATCTAATATAGTTAAATGGAAGAAACCAATCCCTTCAGGTTTAATAATTTTTCTTTTTTAAAAATAATTATTTCTCAAGTAACATGGAAGGATTTTAAAAAGTTGTAACAATGGCAAATTATCTCTCTGACTATTCCACATCACTGCATATTTTTATGCTTTTAAAGTGTGCATGAATTGATAGACATTAAGAAAAAGTACATAGTGACTATCCAAAAATATATCAGTAGCAAATATTACTCTTCTTAGTCCATTAGCTGCCTAAGTTTAGGAGTTAAATGCCATGAACTAATTCAGAGACAAGCAAACCATAATGTTCTTCTTTTCTATGTATTTGATCTAGAAGAGTATGATCATCAAAGATTCAGAAAAGACTAAATATCAGTAAACACCACGAAAATGTTCTTCCTTGTTTAGTTGCAGCATCTCCCACATCACATGTTAGCTTTAAGAATGGATGAGAATAAGAATTCATATGCATGAGGGGGGAAAAGTATTGGTTTTGGCAGGAAGTGAAAATCTTTATGGATAAACCTTTATCCTTCCAAAAGGAACACAGAGGAATAAATCTCATGGAGAGAGCTGGCATTTCTTAGAGGAATCATAGAATCATAGAACGGTTTGGGTTGGAAGGGACCTCAAAGATCATCTAGTTCCAACCCCCCCTGCCATGGGCAGGGACACCTTCCACTAGACCAGGTTGCTCAAAGCCCCATCCAACCTGGCCTTGAACACTTCCAGGGAAGAGGCATCCACAGCTTCTCTGGGCAACCTGTTCCAGTGTCTCACCACCCTCACAGTAAAGAATTTCTTCCTTATATCTAATCTAAATCTACCCTCTTTCAGTTTAAAACCATTACCCCTTATCCTATCACTACACTCCCCGATAAAGAGTCCCTCCCCATCTTTCCTGTAGCCCCCTTTAAGTACTGGGAGGCCGCTATAAGGTGTCCCCGGAGCCTTCTCTTCTCTAGGCTGAACAACCCCAACTCTCTCAGCCTGTCCTCAATAAGGGAGGTGCTCCAGCCCCCTGATCATCTTCGTGGCCCTCCTCTGGACCTGCTCGAGCAGATCCATGTCCTTCTTGCGCTGGGGGCCCCAGAGCTGGACACAGCACTGCAGGTGGGGTCTCAGGAGAGTGGAGTGGAGGGGGAGAATCCCCTCCCTCGACCTGCTGGCCACACTGCTCTTGATGCAGCCCAGGACACGGTTGGCTTTCTGGGTTGCGAGCGCACATTGCTGGCTCATAGTCAGTTTTCCATCCACTAATACCCCCAAGTCCTTCTCCGCAGGGCTGCTCTCAATCCACTCATCACCCAGCCTGTATTTGTGCTTGGGATTGCCTCGACCCATGTGCAGGCCCTTGCACTTGGCCTTGTTGAACTTCATGAGGTTTGCACGGGCCCACCTCTCCAGCCTGTTCAGGTCCCTCTGGATGGCACATCCCTTCCCTCCAGCGTGTCGACTGTACCACACAGCTTGGTGTCGTCGGCAAACTTGCTGAGGGTGCACTCAGTCCCACTGTCCATGTTGCCAACAAAGTTGTTAAACAGCACCAGTCCCAACACCGCCCCCTGAGGAACACCACTTGTCACTGCTCTCCTCTTGGACATCAAGCCATTGACCACAACTCTTTGAGTGCGACCATCCAGCCAATTCCTTATCCACCAAGTGGTCCATCCGTCAAATCCATGTGTCTCCAATTTAGAGACAAGGATGTCATGCGGGACAGCGTCAAATCCTTTGCACAAGTCCAGGTAGGAACATTATAATAATGTAGAGGAACATTAAGCAACAGTATTGTCTAAAATTAGCTATTTGTATCTCCATACAGTTGATGAGCAGAAGTAGGCTCCAGCTTGCTCTGAGTCTCTCCTGAAGCACTCACATTTATCCACTATTCATATAGGTGTCCTATTCTAGACACTTGGAGTAAGACAGTACGAATCCCTCCCTGATTAAACAGTTCGAACGTAAAATATTTTTATAGCCATACATTAATTTGAGTGTGGATGAACAAAAGTCTCTGGAATCAGGTTCAAACTCAACCATGGACTACAAAAGAAACAGTGGCGCTCAGTAAAATATGGCAAAATCTACAGCCTGCAATATACGGAAAACTAAGGAAAGGTGAAGTAATGCAGTTTTTTAAAGTATTTCTTTTGTACGGACAAAATAAGAAAACATTCTGGACAAACAAAAAACCAATTCTGATTCTATTGCATGCAATCATGCTGTCCTCCTTCAACCATCACAAGGGTTAAGAAAATTAGACCCAAAGCAAAGACTACCACCAGCCAGTCAAAATGGATAACTGGTAGCACCACGTTACACTCCATGCTCCTCAACTACTACAAAGCAACCAGCTACACACTTTGCCAATGGCTTTCACAACCATTTGCTGAGAGCAGAGGAACGGCAAGATTAAGGAGCCTAGGTTTTATTCCAGGTTCCAATAAAAACTTTGCTTTAATGATTAAAAGCCATTATAAACCTGCTGCCCAAATCTATCTTTTGTCTCTCTTCTTTCCATGCTCTTGTTTCTGTTACATCTATGTCCTCCTTCTCCTCTGTCAGTATCCCAGTCAGGCTTTTCTTCTTTCTCCTCTGAGGACCAGCACAGAGCCTGAAAGAATGCCTCCCCACTCAGTTTTGGTGCTTGACAGAAGCACAGCACATGTCAGATCTGGTAGAGAAAGTGCCAGTCAACCTTAGTACCCCATAGCCACTGCATGGTTAGTTGCTTCATGCAGATGGTATACATTTAGAAATGGAAAGGTATTGAGAATTCCTAGAGTTTAGGCAGCTGTCCTGGTTTCGGCCAGGATAGAGTTAACTTTCCTTGGGCTGAGAGGGAGCACAGCTAAGAGGGCCGGGCCCAGATCGGTCATTGGAGTATTCCATATCATGTGACATCATGCTCAGTATATAAGGGGATGCGTGCTCTCTCAGTTTTGGTTTCCCGGTCGGTCGGTGGTGGGATTTCTGGTGCGGTCGGGATCGCTGCTGGGGGCGGGCTGCGTACCGGTCGCCGGTCGGTGAGCAACTACTGTATATTACCCCTTTGGACTTACTATCATTACTGTTGTTTTGTTACTATTACTAATTTTTTTTTATTCAACCTACGAATTTCTTTTTTTTTTTTTTTGCCCCTCCCCTATTTCACCGGGGGGGGGAGTAAACGACTGGCTGCGTGGTGATTGGCTACCGGCCAAGTTCAAACCACGACAGTAGCTATTTACAGAACATAAATATACTTTAAGCAAATGTCTAATTTATTTTTTTCAAACCTTTTTTTTCTTCAGTCAATTGTTTTTGCCTACAGTTTGGCAAAAATTTGGACAACTTTTATCAGGGACATCAAAACACACAACCCAAAGGCAAAGCAATACTAATTCCTTGTTCTTCATATAAAGTATGAAGGCACTAAAGGCTATGAAAAATATCTAAGATTTCATTTAGTATGGGCAAATGAACATTCTTCATACCTATCTTTCATAAATTGTTAAACCATTTAAGATGAAACTTTATAAGAACAATCTGAGGCAAACACCCAGCACAGAAAATTTCAGCTTAAGAGGTTTAAGTTTGACAAACTTCTAATCAACTGAAAACCAAGCCTTCTCATAAGAAGTGTTGGACAATTTCAGCTAGGTACATAGCTGCCAGCTGAACCTGTAATACAGCAATATATTTTCATCAGTTACAAATAATTCTTTAAATCAACATAACACCATGTTTGACAAAATGCCTCTAAACAGCAGGAGGTGCCACTGTTTACAGTAGCAGAAGATATATAAGAGGGAACAAATTTTGCAAAAAATCATTTTTAAATTAAAGGAATAAAACTCAACTCTTTGGGTCTGGAAATTTTTTTAAAATTAGTCTTAAAAACTTACCTGTTCATGTGTGTTAATGTTTGATCAAATGAATGTTCTCCAATTCTTTTGTTTCCAGAAAGATCTCTACCTCCACTCCCAGTATAAGTGAACTCATCTCCTCGGTCCTGTGTAAGAAGATTATCCTCCATTTTAGCATTCCGTATTAAAGCATCTGAACTGAAAACCTGCTCCTTCATTGGTTCTATTTGCTCAAACAAGAACAATTGCCTGAGGCAAAGAAAAGCACGTGCTCAGTTTTAACATCGTTTTCCTTTCAGAGTAACCATGACAGCAAAAAGCTACTGGTTCAGATGCAACATATTAATCAGAAAGTGTTTATAAAAAAATACACCTGCCTTAAAAAATTCTTTGAACTCCTCAAGCATTACTTTTAGGCACACAAATATTTCTGATAGAGGGAATGCAGTCTAGCTAGTGTTTACTCATTCTCTAACTTCACAGCTTACAAGAAAATCCCATTTGGAAAATACGTAATACATCACTCAGGGGCCTCACTTCTGCTTATTCATGGGACTGAGCACCAATACGGCAAAGCACTTTGTACTTAAGTACAAGACAAGGACTTTACTTCAATAACACTATGCTCATTTATTATCAAGTAAAAAAAAATCAGGACAAAAACCCCAAAGAAAAAGGAGGTGTATAAGGTTTTGGGTTTTTTTTGCATTTGTGGAGGTCACCCCCACCTCAATTTCAGTTGTTCTGAACTTCTAAGAGCTTAGAAGGCTCGTTCAGATGCAAATTTTATGAACTGACATAACTCTAGTAATCTATATTTACCAATGATGAATTATGTGAAACTGAATGAAGGTTGATTAAACGTTCCTTTAAAACAAACTTTAAAAATAATGAAAATATACATAGCGCTTAAGTGAAGCCACTATTATTATTTTTTCTTTAACCTGTCACAAATTCACAATACTCATAACAAATCCAAGTATTTTAGAAAAGTCACAAATATATTTATAATAATGTCTCTCTTTAAAATGCAAATCTTTTACAAAGCATGAAGCACTGATATAAAATGAATACTTAGCAAATTAGTAATTTTCATATGAAGTTTCAGAGCAAAAAACCTAAAAATACTGGTATGCGGTAGGAAAATACAGTCAATTTCTAACCACTATTAAATGTTTGACATCAGCATGGAACCAATACCAACCCACTGCAAGGTTATTACAGCTATTTTTTGACTGGCAATAACAACAAGACAAGTGTCATGACAGAGAAATGTTGGTTGTACAGGGCCATAAAGTAATTACAGAAATGCTATTTACTTTAAACTGTGCAGAAAAATCTTAATAAATTCAGCAACAGAGCTACTAGAGTATTTATCTTTCATTTTTATTTAGATACACAAAAAGAAAACACTAGAAGGTAAAAAATTTGGGTTGGACAAAATACTCAAAATAGAATATTTAAGGAAATTATAGTAATCAGAAACTGGGAGGCATTTTTATCTCTTTTACAGCATTGTTGAAACAAGTACTGGAATAGCATATTTAAAAGGATATTAAAAAACCTGGAGGGGAAAAAAGCAAAGAAATGAACAAGACTAGAGAAACTCAGAAGAGACAAAGGGTATAGTCTGTTTAGTTTAGCAAAAAGGATTATGTACAAGTACTTTCATGAAGGTACCTTCATGAATACTGAATACAAAAATATTTTTTATCTAACAGACAAACATAAATCAAGAAGGAATGGATAGAGGCTTAAGTCAAACAAATCCAAGTGAAAGGCACATATTTAAATATATTTATAATTAACCACTATAATCAATTTCCATAGGAAACAGGGAATTCTCAAACTTCTGAGGCCTCCAAAGTAAAATTAGATGACTCTGGAAGATATTCTTTAGTCAAAGCTATATTTTAGCCATTGGGCTTAATAAAGAGATAAGATAGATGTAAGGCCTGGGCATACATACTTACTTGTCCTATACCCCTTCAGTGTTCTACACGTGAATGGGCAAAATGCTATAGATTTGGGACAAACTGGAAATCCAGGAGAAAGAAAGCGAGGAACAAATGGAATGCTATCTTTTTAGCAGAATTACAGCTTTAAGCACTTGCACCGTGGCCATCTCAATGGGGGGTAGGGGATGGAGATCCACGCAGCAGCAAAGATGCAAGTGTTGTTGATGCGCTAGAAACCACAGAAGCGCCTGAGAACAGTCACGTACAAATTAGGGCTTCTCCCCAAAAAAAGGTGCCAGGATCAATAGCTCAACTGAAGTGCATCTACACCAATGCACACAGCATGGGCAACAAACAGGAGGAGTTGGAAGCCATTGTGCAGCTGGAAAACTATGATGTAATTTCAATCACGGAAACATGGCAGGATGATTCACACAATTGGAGTGCTGCAATGGATGATTATAAACTCTTCAGAAGGGATAGGCAAGGAAGGAGAGGCGGCGGGGTAGCCTTGTATGTTAGGGAGTGTTTTGACTGTTTAGAGCTTGACGATGGTGATGAAAGGGTCAAATGTTTATGGGTAAGAATCAGGGGAAAGGCCAACAAGGCAGATATGGTGGGAGTCTGTTATAGACCACCCAACCAGGATGAAGAGGCAGATGAAATATTCTATAAGCATCTGGGAGAAGTCTCACGATCGCTAGCCCTTGTTCTCGTGGGGGACTTCAACTTACCAGATATCTGCTGGAAATACAATAAAGCGGAGAGGAAACAGTCTAGGAGGTTCCTGGAGTGTGTGGAAGATAACTTCCTGACACAGCTGGTGAGTGATCCAACTAGGGAAGGTGCCCCGCTGGACCTGTTGTTTGTGAACAGAGAAGGACTTGTGGGTGATGTGATGGTTGGAGGCTGTCTTGGGCACAGCGATCATGAAATGATAAATGATATGATTCTTGGAGAAGTAAGGAGGGTGGTTAGCAGAACTGTCACTTGGACTTCCAGAGGGCAGACTTTGTCCTGTTTAGGGGCCTGGTTGACAGAGTCCCTTGGGAGGCAGTCCTGAAGGGCAAAGGAGTCCAGGAAGGCTGGACATTCTTCAAGAAGGAAATCTTAAAGGAGCAGGAGCAGGACATCCCTATGTGCCAAAAGACAAGCCGGTGGGGAAGAACACCGTCCTGGAAGAACAGACAGCTTTGGCTGGAACTCAGGAAAAAAAAAGGGAGTTTATGACCTTTGGAAGAAGGGGCAGGCAACTCAGGAGGACTACAGAGATGTTGTGAGGTTATGCAGGGAGAAAATTAGAAGGGCCAAAGCCCAAATAGAACTTAATTTGGCCACTGTGGTAAAAGACAGTAACAAATGTTTCTAGAAATACATTGACAACAAAAGGAGAGCTAAGGAGAATCACCATCCTTTATTGGATGCAGGGGGAAACGTAGTGACAAAGGATGAGGAAAAGGCTGAGGCGCTCGATGCCTTCTTTGCCTCAGTCTTTAATAGTAAGACCAGTTGTTCTCGGGGTACCCAGCCCCCTGAGCTGGAAGACAGAGATGGGGAGCAGAATGAAGCCCCCATAATCCAAGGGGAAATGGTTAGCAACCTGCTACACCACTTAGACATACACAAGTCTATGGGGCCATATGGGATCCACCCAAAGGTACCGAAGGAGCTGGCGCAAGTGCTCACCAAGCCACTTTCCATCATTTATCAGCAGTCCTGGCTAACCGGCAGGGTCCCAGCTGACTGGAGGTTTGTAAATGTGACGCCCATCTACAAGAAGGGCCGGAAGGAGGATCGGCGAACTACAGGCCTGTCAGCCTGACCTCGGTGCTGGGGAAGGTTATGGAGCTGCTCATCTTGAGTGCCATCGCAAGGCACGTACAGGGCAACCAGGTGATCAGGCCCAGTCAGCATGGGTTTGTGAAAGGCAGGTCCTCCTTGACTAGCCTGATCTCCTTCTGTGACAAGATGATCAGCTTAGTGGATGAGGGAAAGGCTGTGGGTGTTGTTTACCTGGACTTTAGTAAAGCCTTTGTCACCGTTTCCCCCAGCATTCTCCTGGAGAAACTGGCTGCTCATGGCTTGGACAGGTGCACTGTTCACTGGATAAAAAAACTGGCTGGATGGCCGGGCCCAAAGAGTTGTGGTGAATGGAGTTAAATCCGGTTGGCGGCCGGTCACAAGTGGTGTCCCCCAGGGCTCGGTTTTGGGGCCAGTTCTGATTAATACCTTTATCAATGATCTGGATGAGGGCATCAAGTGCACCCTCAGTAAGTTTGCAGACGACACCAAGTTGGGTGGGAGCGTTGATCTGCTTGAGGGCAGGAAGGCTCTACAGAGGGATCTGGACAGGCTGGATCGATGGTCCGAGGCCAATTGTATGAGGTGCAAGAAGGCTCAGTGCCGGGTCCTGCACCTGGGTCACAACAACCCCATGCAACGCTACAGGCTTGGAGAAGAGTGACTGGAAAGCTGCCCGGCGGGAAAAGGACCTGGGGGTGTTGGTCGACAGCCGGCTGAATATGAGCCAGCAGTGAGCCTAGGTGGCCAAGAAGGCCAATGCCATCCTGGCTTGTATCAGAAATAGTGTGGCCAGCAGGACTAGGGCAGGGATCGTCCCCCTGTACTTGGTGCTGGTGAGGCCGCACCTTGAATACTGTGTTCAGTTTTGGGCCCCTCACTACAAGAAAGACACTGAGGTGCTGGAGCGTGTCCAAAGAAGGTGAACGAAGCTGGTGAAGGGTCTAGAGCACAAGTCTTATGAGGAGCGGCTGAGGGAACTGGAGAAAAGGAGGCTGAGGGGAGACCTTATTGGGCTCTACAACGACCTGAAAGGACGTTGTAATGAGATGGGTGCCAGTCTCTTTTGCCAAGTAACGAGAGGAAATGGCCTCAAGTTGCGCCAGGGGAGGTTTAGATTGGATATTAGGAAAAATGTCTTCACCGAAAGGGTTGTCAAGCACTGGAACAGGCTGCCCAGGGAAGCGGTTGGGTCACCATCCCTGGAGGTATTTAAAAGACGTGTAGACGTGGTGCTTAGGGACATGGTTTAGTGGTGGACTTGGTAGTGTTAGGTTAACGGTTGGACTCGATGATCTTAAGGGTCCTTTCCAACCTAAATGATTCTGTGATTGTATGATGGTTGTTACAGATCAAATTACCAGAGGATGGCATCTCTTAGCACTTTTCAGTATAACAGTACCCCTTACCTCATTTCTGCTCATCTTCTCAAAAGAACTTTCCTTGCCAAAATATCAGATAAAAAATAATAGTTGCTGGAATAGGAAGAAAACAGGACTGATAAGCAACTTAAATAGAGCCCTCATCATATTAAAGAAGAACAGGGGTGCTTATTTGGAGGAAGGGGGGAAATGGAAAGGACATTGAACCTCTGATGTAAGGTGAAATACGATACACAACTAGCAATCCCTAGAGTAGGGAGAGAGAAAGTGGAAGAATATGGAATTGCTAGCATGGAGAAAGGAAGTGTAGACTGGCAAGAAATGGGGCCACACAGTCATTAGAGTAAGGTAAGTATGGGCATAAATACAGCTTCTGGCACACGAGAGTGATGCTGGCAGAGTAGGAGAGAAGAATGAAAGATGTACAGAACCTACTCCCACAGGAGATAATGCATTTTACATTGGAATATGCCAGGAATATACACACAGCCAACTACTGAGGATCTCCTGATGGGTAGCGACTCATTAAACCATGATTCCTCAATAACTTTAAGTTATGATCCTACCTACGGACAATTCAGGATCTTTCTATCAACTTTTGCAATGTTCAACTGACAGCCTGTATGTGAGAGGTGAGGGTTGAAGGCTTCTTAAATTTCAACAGGATCTTAGGGCAGAGCTCAAGATACTGATACTGCCATAAATTCTGGACTGGACAGACAAAGAAAAGACTGAAAAAGGTGACAATCAGCAAAGGGAATTTGTTAGTGGTATCTGCATTCCAACTGTTTATGAGAGGCCTCAAATCCCTCTTTAGAAACAATGTAATTGTCCAGAAAAAAATGCTGCTAGAACACATTCTTATCTTTCCTTTCTTCCTTCCTCTTACCTTTCCCCCAGTTTTTCCTACCTTAAAAGAGGTCATTTTATCCTATTTTGCTTCTGCTTTCCAAAGCTTGATTTTGCTTCCCTGCACCAAAACTTTCTGTCAGCAGCTAACAAGACTTTTTGGTATTCTCTCTTCTCTTAACGTTTTATGACTTTCTCCCTCTTTCCTTATGTTGTTTCCATAAAATTTGTAAAGTACATCATGTTTTAGATCAAATGAGCTTCTGCTCTGCGTAAATTTTATATTATCTCAGTAGAAGCACTAACCTTGGAGATATTAGAGCTGTGGGTACATTTTTCATAGGAGTGCCTCAACAAGCTACTCAGCCTCAAACAATGACAGACACAAAATAAGATTACATTAAATCACGTTTCTCTGTTGCAGTGTTGTATACCTGGTTTTGAATCTAACAAACAAGTAGCGAAGAATCAAAAAGTAAGACTTTAAATTCCACCAATGTCCTTGAGCATAGTGTTCCTATAGGCTAGGCTCAACTCTGAAGTCATGCAGCACTTCATGAGGATATTAGCTACTACAACTCATGTAAATTTAGGCTACCTGAAGATGGTGGCAAATCTATTTTTTTTGCATTTAATATTTATCTTCTGTAGTATGCTCAGATTTCAACATCTTTAACATCTTCATTAATGATCTGGATAATGAACTGGGAAGAGTGGCTGATACTCCAGAGGGTTGTGCTGCCTTCCAGATGGACCTTGAAGACTGGAGAAATGGGCTGAGAGGACAGCAAAGGGAAGTGCAAAGTCCTGCATGTGGGGAGGAAAAACCTTATGTACCAGTATATGCTGGGGACTGCCCAGCTGGAAAGCAGCTTTGCAGAAAAGGACCTGGGGGTCCTGGTGAACACCAAGTTGAACATGAGCCAGAAATGTGTCCTTGGGTCAAAGAAGGTGTAGTGAACGTGACTGGAACATCTAGGAGTTAGTGATCCACATAACAGTTAATCTGAGTAGGCCCAGCCCTGTGCTGTGCTGTGCTGTGCTGCATGTACAGCAATGGCCTTCAGGCCTGTGTTGTGCTGCACAAATCCCTTGGCCGCAGGATCAACTCAGGCAGCTTCATTGTAACAGAGGAGCCTGCGGGCAGCTCCCACTCGGTACTGGTGATTACGCCACCTGCGTGGCCTTGCCTTCACCTAACAGTGCAGCAAGAAGCTCTCATGAGAACAGTTTTTGTTTTAACAGTAAAAATCATGGAGCTGTTTCCTCATAAGAAAATCCTATAATAGCTTGAATGACCAAAATGGGAGAATCTCTGCTACGGACAGTGTCTGTATGGCGTGCTACACGTGTATGGGAGGTCCATTCGATGCTACACTGCTTGGGGTTGCCAGCATCTAAAGAGACATAAGATTATCTATGCTATTCTCTCTATTATGAAGGGACTGGAGCATCTCTCCTATGAAGAAAGGCTGAGAGAGCTGGGATTGTTCAGCCTAGAGAAGGCTCAGGCAGGATCTTATCAATGTATATAAATACCTGAAGGGAGGGTGCAAAGAAGACGAAACCAGGCTCTCTTCAGTGATGCCCAGTGACAGGACCAGAGGCAATGGGCACAAATGGAAACACAGGACATTTCTTCCGAACATACAGAAAAACTTTTTTACCGTGGGGGTGACTGAGCACTGCAACAGGTTGTCCAGGGAGGTTGTGAAACCTCTCTTTTGGACATATTCAAAAGCCATCTGGACATGGTCCTGGTCAGCCAGCTCTAGGTCACCCTGCTTGAGCAGGGAGGTTGGACCAGATGACCTCCAGAGGTCCCTTTCAACCTCAACCATTCTGTGATTCTATGACCATGATCCTATGGCTTGTTTAGTCTCATATATACACGAAAACCTGTATCTGTCAAGATAGAAAATATTATATGATTAAAGGTTAAGATTTTCTTTAGTATCACAAAACCAAAATAAAAGCCTTTTTTTTTTAAAAAAAAAGAAGCTATTAAATCCAAGACAATGTTTAAATATAGGACTCTTGTTTGAAAGAATAAAATTGGGTTTTTCAGACTGTGAAAGTAACCTTCAACACAATGCAAGTACAGACGAGACACTGAGGGATTTGAAGATCAGGAGACAGGGAGACATTTCACAAAATTATACAAGAAAGATAATTTTTTTGTATTAGCATTTTGTATAAACTGAAAGGTAACAACAATATGGAACAATATGTAAAGGAAGGTGGAGAGGAGGCTATTGCAGAACAGAAAACAATAGTATGCCTAAGAATCTGAAATACTAGTAACAAGAAAGTATGAATTTTAAAAATACCATATAACAAAATAATGTCAAATATGCCCTTAATATCATAGGTGGGAAGAGGAAGCAGATAACAAATCTGAATGAATGGGAAGATGCTTGCTAGCTATTCCCATAGTAGAGAGATCACTCAAAATGTCTCATACTGGAACACTAGTTCCAAACTAATAGGTGCCAAATCAGCATGGCAATTAAGAGATGTTGGAACCATGACATCATCTATAAAAATGGATAGCAAGTGTCAGGTTTTCAGCTCCATAATCAGTTCAGATGACACACTAGACAGAGTCTCAATGGAATGACTGTAATGAGTTTCTGATATTGGATCCGCAGCAATATAAACAGAAATTAGAACATCTCAAAGGACCTGCGCCCTTAGCAACAGAGTTAGCAGGGCATATTTCAAGACATTTATATGTGATACAGCATTTGTACCTAGCACATCAGTAACAGTTCTCACACTGGATCCAGATGATGTAGGTAGCTAGCTAGCATAGATACAGATCATACATACCATTTTGACTAGCAGTTTACCCAGACCTTTGGATATAACAAGTGTTGACTCAAATCTGAAGCTCTTATTGCTACTTCATTTGTATCTAAAATCATTTCAGTGAGCAATTAATCAGTCTTGGCAATGCATCTTTGGCACTGGTAGAACCGATCTAGCATTTTCATTAAGGAATAAATATTAAACAATGGTTCAGAGGTTCTGGATCTTCATCATAAGCTCCAGACAAATCTAGAGATCTAAATATTATTAATGCTGTAACTGTACAATTTCAAGGAAGTAGAACACAACTATACTGTCACCTTGGAACTGATTACCCAAGCACAAGATTGATGTGGATACAGGCTATCCAAAATGGACAGTGGACTGTTTCATAAAGCCATGTATTAATGCCACATTCTAAGCACTAGATTTGATTGACCTGGATTAAACAAAGAATCTAAACAACAAGTATATTAGCTTGGAGTCACATTTGAGACACTAGAACTACCCTATAAAATATATATCTATATATTATATACCCTCAGACTCCTCTGCAAAAGTATGTGAGTGATCACAGCAGATAATATTCTCCAATACATTCTAAACCTCAATGTTAAGAGGCACCATATGATTCTATATGCAAAAGCCACTTAGTGAAGAAACAAACTTTGTTAATCTGAACAACACTGAATGAAAATTAACATCTTAATAACACTACCTCAATCCCACAGAAGTATGGAGCTCAAAATTTATACACAAAGGAAGTAAACATAGTTTTTGACCCCAACTCAAAACCAGTGACAACAACTAGGATATCAATTTTGCGACTCAAGGAAAAAGTAAAATATCTTCAGACACTTAATTTGATGAATAAGTACTTCAAAATCATTTAACCGTGCAGTTTGTGATCATATCTTTCACAGTAGCTCAAAGTAACTAATATCTGGGTTACAAATGTTAATCCATTCTGAAAAAAATTCTTACTTTCAAATTCACAAAATAATTCTTGTTATTTCTCAGCTAATATGCCCATTATAGTTATTAAGTATCAACAACAGGACCACCAGAAGATCTGCAGTTTTAACAAAACCAACACTAAATCTAAGCACTATTGTTAATGCATTTTAAATCAGGTAATGGAAGTAATTCAAGGCCTTGTCACTAAAATCCTAGCATAAGCATTCACAAGAGAGATATTGACATATAAAAATTTTGATGTATGTTAGACTATTTTACATATGAAGCTAAATTTTATTTGGTCTAATGTTCGTTTTGCAAAGTACAACCTTATTCCTTTTCAATTTTGAGGCCAAATTTTGTATTGAGGCAACTTGCTATTACCAAGCATTCCAAACCCTCAGGTGAGCAAAGTCCCTCATAAGTCTATGTTTGCAGGATCATGAGCTTCCAAATGTGAATCATAAAAAAGACAAAATCTGCAAGTCAAACAGTGAATTCTATTTCCTGCAATATATTTTTGAAACTACTCTTACCCCAGTGGTAAACTGTTCATTCAGAACCAGAGAGCATTAAAGACGTCACATGTTGGCAGTAAGTATAAAAAGTTTGAAAGAGATTATAAATATACAGTAAAATGTTCTCCAAAATGTATTTATTTCATAGAGTTATCAAATTATTTAGGTTGGAAAGGACCTCTCATGGTCTCTAAGTCCAACCCTCACTCAAAACAGATCCAGTTAGAGTGAGTTGCTCAGGGCTTTGTCCAGTCAAGGTGTGGATATCTCCAGGGATGGAGATCCCATAATTTCTTTGGGCCCTAGTTCCAGTGTTTGATTACTTGTATGAGGATTGGGTTTTTTTCTTATACCTAACTGGAATATCCCATGTTCCAACTTGTCTCCATTGTCTCTCATCCTTCCACTGCGCACCTCTAAGAGTCTAGCTCTGTTTTCTCTACGTGCTCCCATTACGTAGCTGAAGACAGCAGTAAGATCTTCGTGAGCCTTCTCTTCTTACAGCTGAACAAACTGAGTTCTCTCCATGTTTGTCATGTGTTCCAACCCCCTGATCAGCTTGGTGACCCTCCACTGGACTTGCTCCATTATGTCTATCTTGTATGTCTGAGTCACGGGCATTTTTTTGTCCTGACCTCACTAAAATTAAAATGTAACTTTAGAGGTATAATGACTCCAAAAGAGGAGGCATCTATCTTTTTTAACTTGACAACAGTAAAAGCAATAACCAGGGCAGAACTTGAAGTATATCACTTGTACATCACTTGATATATCGGAGGGTTGTGCTGCCATTCAGAGGGTTCTCAACAGACTTGAGAAATGGGATGAGAGGTAGCTCATGCAGTTCAACAAAAGGAAATGTCAAGTCTTGCACCTGGAGAAAAATAACCCCAGGCACCAGTACACACTGGGGGCCCACCAGCTGGAAAGCAGCTTGGCAGGAAAGGCCCTGGGGGTCCTGGTATACACCAAGTTGAACATGAGCCAGCAACGTGCCCTTGCCGCAAGAAAGGCTAACAATATCCTGGGCTGCATAGTGTTGCTAGCAGATGGAGGGAGGTGATCCTTCCCCTCTACTCAGCAATGGTGAGGCTACACCTGGAGCCCTGTGTCCAGTTCCGGGCTCCCGAGTACGAGAGACATAACTGGAGGGAGTCCAAGAAAGGGCCACTAAGATGATTAAGGGACTGGAGCACCTCACATATGAGGAAAGGCTGAAAGAGCTGGGACTGTTTAGCCTAGGGAAGAGAAGGCTCAGGGGGGGATCTCATCAATGTGTGCAAATATCTGAAGGGAGGGTGCAGAGAGGATGAGCCAGGCTCTTTTCAGTGGTGCCCAGTGACAGGACAAGAGGCAATGGGCACAAGCTGAAACACAGGAGGTTCCATCTGAACATAAGGAAACACCTTTCACTGTGACGGTGGTTGAAAACTGGAACAGGCTGCCCAGAGAGACTATGGAGTTTCATTACATAGATATATTCAAAAGCTGACTGGACACAGTCCTGCTCTGCTTGAGCAGGGATGTTGGACTAGACCCTCTCAAGAGGTCCCTTCCAACCTCAGTGATTCTGTTATTCTGTGACTTGTAAAACATAAGTTTTTAAATGATAATAAATTCAGACTATATAAGCACATTGAAACTTGACTTCCATAAACATTCTAAAATTTACTGTAATATGAGACTAAGGATATTCTTTAAGAAAAATTTATTTTGAAATTTATTCTAAAAATAGTAACACATAGCAAATTAGATATTGAGTAGTAGTAATTTCTGCATACTCACATTTTTGTAAGTACCAATTTTAGGATCAGCAACAGACACCACTTTTCATCTTTATAAACTTTAAAATAACATATTAGTGATTTGACTAAATGACATACCACTTCATCTTCAAATCCTCCAGCTAGTACAAGTGAATAAGCTCCATCGTTACTGCGTCCATGAATTCCACCAACATGGGGTCTATGAACACCTGCTTCACTCACCTTGAGTATTAAAAAAAGAACAAAGTTAAAAATAATTTTTCAAAACAACTGGCTTTCTGCAATATTTTTTCTGCTTAAAAATTATTTCCATAAGTATGTCTGTGTAACAGGATTGCCATTAAAGGAAGTAATTTTATGAATTTTTTAAGGAAAAAAAAGTCACAAAAGAAATGACATCCAATGAAAAGAAAGGACAATATAGAACAGTGCTGACACAAAGATGAATAGGCACACTTTGCCCCTTAGGAAAAATCTTCACAATTCTTGCCATAAGTGACATTTAAGACCAGATTCATGGTTGCTTAGACCAACTCAAAGAAGATACAGATTATCTTTCTAATTCAGTAGTATTTTAAATGTGTGTAAATAATTATGCAAGAAAGATCACAGTGAGTCAATTTTTTTGGGGTGAAAATTATGTCAAGTATTGTTAAAAGTTAACCAGCTCAGGAAAATTCAATCACATTTACAGCCTTCCTTCATCTATGAACATTTTCTCCTTTTCCAGCTCTGCCCAACTCCTGTACTTCCCCCCACACATGCAATTTTATAAGAATTTGCATTCTTTGCTATTGACATAAGAATATAAGTCATCAAACTGCATCAAACCAGAGTTCCAGCTAGCCAAATATCCTTTCTCTGACAACAAATAAAAACAGATAGCTGGTCAGTGTGAAAACTGACTATGCAAGTGCACAATGATATTTACGTGTAATTTTCTCAGTTTCCAGTTATGTGTGGCTTAGATTTCCTGAGCCAAAGGCATAATCTGCATTTCATGGAAGAAAAGTCAACCAATGGTTATTAATTTAACTACTTGAGTTCTGAACTCTTGCACACTCTTAGCTTTCACAATATCCTACAGGAAAGAGTTCACAGTATTGCTGCATATTGCATGAATTAGTACTGCTTACATTCATTCTTAATCTAGCACCTGATAATTTAATTTGATGCCCCCTCCTTTTGCATCAAAAAAGAACATACAGTCATTCCCTATTCACCTTCTTCAATTTTAATAGACCTCTGTAGCATACCATCTTTCATACAATTTTTATATGAAAGCCATTCCATACCCTTAACCATCCTTGTTCTTCATAATTATATTGTTTTTCCTCTTCCTTTCTCAATAATTCCTAACACTTGATTTACGTTTCTGACCACTACTGACCACAAAGATGACATATTTAAAAAAATACCTATTACAAGTTCTCTTTCCTAAATTATAATAATTAGCTGAAAGCCCTTTATCAGCTATGAAAAGTTGTTATTTTTTTTTCTCCCTCATCTTTACTATCCATGACAACCTAGCATTGTCACTTAACTGTCAGTTATTTGTCAACTTTTCCAGACCATTTATGAGCATGTTGAACAGCACAGGCCTCACTACCACTCTGTTCTCTCCCATTCCATTAAACGTCATTTCATTAATTCCTCTCTCCCTTCTTTCATTTTCATGAGGTATCCAGAATTTGACTTTCTGCCCTTTGGATGCTGTATCCAGAAACAGTTCTAAGTCAATTTCCTTCTAGGAAAAAGAGAGTTGTAAGCCTTTGAACTACATGACCATGCATAATATATAATACATTACATTTAAATATTCTTAAGAAGCTTGTTGCATGAAAAAAGGAAGAAAACCATGATACAGCATTTACAGCATTTTCCTTCTAAATTCTCATAAATTTGCTAAGAACCCATTTTCATACAGTCGAATCAGAAATAAAAGTGTAACTTTTTACATGGAAAAATGTTGATCTTTTTTAAAAGTATGTAGTTAATATGTAGCCATTATTAAATAATTATGTACAAATGAACTCTTCTAATATCTACACCCTACGTTATAAGTCTTATCTGCTTAATTTTCTGAGAAAAACAAAGCTCTTATATTCCTGTTTGCAATCATCACTTGAAAGCTCTGGGATCTATTTGATCTATTCCACCAATGGAATCATTAAAGAGATGGAATTCTAACTTTTATTCCTACTGATACTGGCTGATCCAGTAACAGAGATCGTGAGTTTGCAGAACTGATTTTTAAAACTTCCCCTATCTAAGAGAATATAATGTACCTGGAAACTAATTTAAAGATTAATGATTACAGAAGTACTTTTTCAGAATATAAATATATTTTGAAGTATTTATTTTAGCTTGCTTCACAGAAAAGTTCTTCAAATATGGCAGGGATAAATCAAAATATCACAAAAACCATAAGAATAGACATTATTTTTCTCAAACGAGTAGTTGTGTGTAAAATCAATCAATAATTGACACTAACACTGCAATTTTATATTAGAGAATTAATTTGCTTTGCTATTCTCTAATATCTGTATTGATAGTAGCGCTCACATTAGCACCAAAGTCAGACAAGATTCAAGGAACTTGATTAGTGTTCAGCTGTTTCACTGTGAAGTCTATTAAGGGGAGAAACTGAAAACTGTTGCTGAGGGTAAAACCTCTGCTGTTGACCATTTTAGCCTGGGGACCTGCATGTCATACCAAACCCAAAATTATTCAGACACCCATTTTCCATAAGAAAACCACTTTTTTTTTTTTTTATAAGTACTCTCTCTGGAGTCAATGGGTAGGATGAAGACTTCAGAAAACACATTAGAAGAGGCTTTTAGTTCTTACCATGTCCCTCTTCCCTGAGGGGAAGAAAAAGTCTCTGGCTATTCCTCTGGCTAGAGTGGGAATACTCCTGAAATATGTTCTTCTCCACACTGCTCATTCCTGCCCCCTTTGTGCTGACCTTCCCCCACAAAGGATTGTTTTTCTTCCAGATTTGTGACAGAAAACGGAAGGGATAGTGCGAGAAGTGGACACGGCCAGGCAGACTACTTCTTTCGGTAGTCAATATTGGCTTGTATTAGTTTAAAACATTCATCAGCCTGAAGGAAGGTGCTGATGCCAGTTGTGTATGACCCAAAAGGAACAGGTAATCAATTTATAGTGATGCAATCAGAGGTGGCTCTTACCTTGGGGACAGTGGGTTCCACCCCCACCAGAACTTTAGAACCCTCAGTAAAATCTTATTTCTTTCCTGTGCTAAGTATGGATAGCATGCACACTAGCACCAAGCCTGGCACCACAACACATTCGAAGAGAAGTATGCACTGAAACAGGAGCTATATTGCACCTGCACGGTAGCCCTCGGTGGGAATCCTGACCAGCTAATAAGCGTTAAGAGGCACCACTGGATTCTATAATCTATGCCCATAAGTGGGATGGATTAGTTCATGTTCCATAGCAGTAGACTTCAGAAAATATTCAACTTCCTCCAATTATTTCAGTTGGGAATTTAACATGTGAGATATAAGTCCATCCTAATTATAGCAGGTTCCCCTTTAAAAATAGTAAGTACTATTTTTACAATTGCAATTAAGTTGTATTTTCAAATCAGTATACTTCAAATTCCACTATAGTTGGCAGTATTTTGAATATTAGAATTAAAATACACTGTCTATATTTATTCTTAGTGAACATGACAATTACCAATCCAAAAATCATTTTTGTGCCCAAACTGTACCTATTATTCAGATTTCAATTACAAATCTAAAAACATACCTGAACTCTGAATTTCCAGGTTGTCCCAACAGGGACACCAGGTATTGGACCATAGTGATTAGAAGGGACAATAGTGCATTCCTTAGTGCGACCAACACAAGCCATGCCCTAAAAAACACGTCAGAGAGAATGAATTTTATCATATTTAAAATAATTTATAAAAGCTGATGCAGATATCAAGACATCCAACCATTATAGTAAACACTTCAAAATATATTAATATAAAAATTGTCAACGGCAGTTTGAATTAATTCATTAATTTTCTTTATTTACCTCTAGTCATCTTAATAATTCTTCAGATGTTTTAACCTTCAGTAAACAATGTACAGGATTCAACATTGCTTTACAGTCTGTTCAATCCTGTACTGAATTTTGTGTAATGCATATATAAATGTAGTTAAAGATGTAACACATACATGAATGGTGAGCTTTTTTAAAATTAAAATACGCTCTACCTTGCCCCAGTCTCTCTGGCTTTCAGTACTGGCAGATGGCATCTTTGCTTTCTTTTTACTCTGTTTGAGTTTTTCTCCAGCCTTTACAACTTCATTAGAATCATTTTTGCATGACGGACAATACCTAAAATAAAAGTTTCAGTAAATTCTTTATTGCTTAATAATAATGGCAATACATTTCTTCTAAGCAAAATAGTGTCAAATTTGTTCATCCTGACTAAATATTTTGAAGGTAGCAAATAAATGACAGTTTTTAAAAGCTGAGGACTCGGGTAGAAAAAATAAACTCAACCAATACTGTCCACTTCCAAAACAAGACTTCTTTTTTTTTTTTTTTAAAGTAGGGTGGTAGAGGCAAAACATTTCACTCTTCTTTTCTCATGCAATATACAAGAGGTCCCCACGTTTCCTGTATTCCCTCATCATTTTCTCTTCCTTTCCTTGCTTGTTCAGATCCCATAGGGGAGAGGAGAAATGAGATTAGAGTATACTGATGACTAATGCTCATGGTTAATTTCCACATCCTGCCTACTCATCACTTGCTTTTACTGCACCAAATCTCACTTCAGACAGCTGGATGTGGAACAGCCCTAGGGTACCACAAAACATGCATACATGTAGACATGCACCCTTATCCTACCCCACCAGGTGTGTGACAGTACTCAACAAATGGGAAGAGTATTAAACTCCTTTTCCATATATTTGTTTGCCTCAATATGGCATTGGAACTCATTCCAGCCACCATAAAACCATTACGGTAGAAAAAGGATAGGAAATTATAGGAAACAGTGGCTAAGGCAAAGGGAGGAAGGGAGCACACAGATCTTTTTATTGCTTCTAACAGCACTTTTTTCCCACTCCAGGAGTGCCAAGGCAAAGGCAACTGCCATTGCTTCTGGCTTCCATGGGCTGAGTTTGGTCCAAAAGTCACTAGTGGAAGAAGTCTGATCTATAATAATAACAACAGTATATTTAGATTATTCCTACTATCAATGACTGACTTTTACTATATACCTTTCATCTTTGAGTATGAACAGAAGAACTAGTTAACATAGGGCAACAAGTCACTGTGTACAGATATTTCACAAGAATTGCCTGTGTACATGCTCTAAACCCTCTAAGAAGATGGGAGCTACCTCAAATCATGTTTTTATTTGCAACCTAGAATTCATGCAGATACTTATTGCGGAACACAGTCACAATTCACAATTCAGTTTAATACTTGGGGTCTCGGTACTCTTAAAGCAGCTTATTACACCAAACCCAAGAAATAATGTAAAAGTATTCTAAATTTCTAAAAATTGAAAAATATAGACTAAACCAATAATTCTCAAATCATACCTGTTCAATTTAAAGGTAAAGAAGAAATTTTCCGTAATTTTCTGATAGGCAAACTCCACCTGGACTTTGACATTCAGGCTATGTTCTTTCCTGTTCGAACACGTTTTGAGGGTGGTTCTTTTTTAAAAAACTAAAATTGGAGCATGTGTATTTTCTTTTTTGTAACCTTGTGATTAATATTGGAACATAAAATTACTTTGTGCTGCTGGAGTACTGGTATAGAGTCTTTTAGGAGTAAGGGGACCTGAAGAAGAATGGATGCACTGTCAGAGGACAGACCCTAAATAATATTCCCTTTAATATTCTGGATGACTCTAGTCAAAAAACTTCTCAGCTGTTATACCCAAAGGTCAAGCACAGTCACAAAAGAACACTGTTTAAGGACTGTGACCAACTCTGAAATGCTATAGCAGATAACGCTTTCCAACACATGATTTGGAAGCACAAAGATCTTCAGCTCACTTTCATAAGCAATTAGTAGGAAGTGAATGGATGTTGGGGCAGATTAGTCTTCTGTGCACAAAAGTAGAAAACCTGGGGATAGCTGGGATTCACATGCTGCCCAACAAAGACTGATGAATAAAGATTACATGTACCTGTGTACACAATCATTTTGCATATACAAGAAATGGGAAGCACACAGACAATGATTGCTATATTTTGTCCCAATAACTCATGCATATTTGCAATATGTATTGAAAATATTTTCTAGAGAGTGTTCAAATTCAGCAGTTTCTCCAAACAGAGCAAATATGAGTAAAATTCTTTTCAGTTCAGGATATTCAAAAGGAAATGTCTATTTCCTTTTAAATCAGCAGAAGCATCTCAGTGTGCACATATACACAATGAAAAAAACCCTCACCAAATATCAAAATAGAAGTTGCACATAGGTACAAATATAACTGGAGTCTGGGGAAACTGAAATATATTAGCCCAGGAAAAAAGGTAGAGAATTAGACACTGAACTATAAATAAATTTACTCAATATGAGGCAGCTGATGTAATATAGTACACTAAGTTATTTACTTCCATAGAATGTTAAAACTTCTAAAGTACTTAAAATATTTTATTTGAAGTGGGTAGGTAGTTCTACTAAAATCTATCACAAAGTGCAGGTCAAAGTTTTTCTTTAAAACATGTCCATAGACATCTGTTGATGTATTCATAATGGAAAACCTAAGTCACTTATAAGTCACTTATAAAAGATTAGCATTTAATATATTTTACAAGCAGGTTATAAGTACAAATGGTATGAGTTGCACATAACAGATACAGGTGAGATGTGGCATGGAGCTCAAGATGATAAGCTTCAATGGGCTGATGCTGGCTCCATGCAGAGTCAGCTCAGAATGGAGTAAGCTGAATCCACCAAGGCCTACTAGTTTGGCTTTCTTGCTGGTGGTGCTAGAGTTACTGGAACTGGGGAGGAGTAATGTAGTGGTTTTCTCACAGCCGAAAAAAAGAACGAGGCAGCTATAGCATAAGGGAAGGGCAAGGAGGCAGCAGCAAGGGCTGAGATTGAGGGGAAAGAAAAGGATTAAAGGAGAAACAACAGTGAAGCCTGAATAAAATAAAGAAAAGGTTGAGGAAGCACCACTGTAGGTGGTGCTAATTAAGTCTAATAACATCAGTTAATGTCACAGAGGTCATAAACTGAACAAGCTAATTTCTGAAATTCTGTAATGATCAATAATGCTCAATACCAATAGTTTATGAATTATATTTATAAATAGAATCTTAACATAAAATGTAAATATGTTTACATACAGTGCAAGGATGAAAAACATACCAGAAATATAAAAGCTCTTCAGTAATTCCTCTAGTTGCAAATAACAAAGAGGTACCTTGTGTAGAATGGGAATATACATAAGTAAATCATCCTTGTATATTTACCAATCCTCATCTTCTGGTATCTTGCTTAAGGGAGGGTTCAGGCAGTATATATGATAAGCCATATTGCATTCATCACAAAGGAGTTGCATGTGAGCATCCTGTTTTCCACCACACAAGTAACAGGAGCAAAAGTGACATTCCTTATCTGGGTCAGCCCTGCAGTGCTTGCATTCAGGGCCACTCTTTCCTATCAAAAAAGATAAAAAGCCATAGGTCTTAGAAAACTGATTTCGGATTTATAAATACAACATAATGGCAGAAGAATATATATATATGTGTGCCCACGTGAACATGCCATGGATGTAGTAGCTTTGCTATTGCAATGAAGTCTGGGTTTAAAAAGATCAAGCCAACAGGAACAGTTTATACCTATATAACACGTATGTATTACTACATGACAAAGCAGCTACTGTCAATATCAACTTGTGTTCTTCAGCCTAACATTTATGAAAGGGTCACTGTCATTTTACAGGTTAGGTTGCAACCGAGCCTGTTGCTCTGCTACCCTGGCCATCAGGGGATGGGGGCATGGGGGATGTAAAAAAGAAAGAAAATAGCTCTAGACACTCAAACAGTGGCAACATAAGCCACTGGCAGCTTGACTGCACTGAGATCATTATAATAACTGACTAATTTTATGAACACTTAGCACTTATTAATGTGAACAGACTCATTTTGATGGACTAGGTCATGAGAAGATATTATTCTGCAAGTTGCCTTGGCAGGACTGTCTGTAGAAGGACTTGAACAGAACTGTGAAATTACAGTCCTTTATAGTGTTGCGATGAAAAAAAATTCTAATTTCATCAATTCAAGATAATTTTTATTTAAATCTGAAAAAATAGACAAGTTTCATCTTTATTCTTAGTAATAAATCATTTTTTCCTCTTAATTCAAACAGCCAAATGAAAGAAGACGTTTAATTATGTTGGTTTACTGAAACTTAAGCACTTGGATCAGCCTACATTAGTGTTGTAAAATGACCGGAATACTGCTTTTATGCATTACTACACCAATAGGACTCAATTCTTTACACATAGGAGCACTGTCCCTATTTGAAAATGGTGCTTTTATAATGAGGCATTTGACTCTCGGGACTAATGGAATTTCTTCTGCTGCGTGTACAAGCAACAATGAAAGTGACCAATCAGCAGCTTCTCTGATTCCTCACCACCACTACTCCGCCTGTAACACTCTCTTCCTACAGATCAGATCTTGGCGCATTCTTCAGCAGGAGTTTTCTTAAATGTAGATATTAATAAATTCTAAATGGATAGCTTAAGACCTACGAAGAACAAATTACAACTCAGAAAATCTCCATCCCTCTCAAATATTAATATCCAGATGGATATAAGAATTATTAATCAAGGACAACAGATGATCCCAGATCACCAATTCTCATACAGTTTCTTTTTACAGAAATGGAATCAATGCTACCCTTCTGTTTGTGTTCATTTGGGAATTTGGACCAACGTATCCTTCATATAGTAACAGCATAGGTACTGGTTCCTCAGCTAAGGTAAGAAATACCTTTATAGAAAAAGGAGAACATTTAATAGTCTTATATTAGACACAAAGGAGAGAGTAGGTAAATTGAATGCATGTACCAGGATTCACTATTACAGAAAGTGTCTGAAACAAGTATAAGTTTAGAAGGAAGAGAAGACTTAAGAGCACTTGACCACAGCTCAAAGAACTATAGCATTAAAGGAAAACAATTTTGGAGTGAGTATTTCTGTGTGAAAACCATCAAGAAAGACTACGGAAGTGAATCTGACAAACTAATCTATGATCATGCGATACAGAATATAATAATAACAACAACTTAACTAAGTAATGCGATGACCAGAGCACTTCCAGACGGCTGAAGGAACATTTTTCTTACTTCAGTGAATAAATGGGCCTTGAATCAGAGGACAAGGAGGAACTGGAATGATTGTTTGAGAGTTTGGGTTGGAAGCAGGAAGCTAGAGCAGTGGTCTCCAAATTTTTTTGTTTGTGCACCCCATTAGTAAAACACTTTTGAGCATGCACCCTCAATATATGTATATTTATTTATAAATTATATACATGTACTACTCTACCAATATATTATGTACATTATAAAACATACACAAAACCAGAAATTAAAAAAGGATGAGATAAAGCTGAAATAAACAGTATTTTAAATTAAATTTAATTTAATCTTATTTTATTTTTTAACAGGACAAAAATTATTTAATTCCTGCACCCCAATGGATTGTCTTGCACACCCCCTGGGGTCCATGTACTCCACTTTGGCGTCCACTGAGAACCAAGACACCTTTGATAATAATGGACAAATAAGTAGTATGAGTCAAAGTTTAAATAAGCTTCTCTCTCTTTTCCCCATATTGCATTTTCTTCAACTATCCTATGAAGTTTACAGCTTGATCTTCTGGTTTTCTGGAACTACTGCAATATTTAATTATATCGTTCACTTCGATAAACAGAACTGTTTTCTGATGCTCCCAAGTAGCTCTAGACTGTCAGAAATGCTATAAATTAAGAATAGCCTTTTCTTACTTTTAAAAGAAGAAGTAATAATATATCTTGAGGCCTACCAGATAACATTTGGCTACTGTTACTACTATTACTTTAGGACAAAGGTAAAAGGATACAATAAAAAGTTTAAGATAGATGAGAAAAACAAAATATATAGCCATTTTTATTATGGATAACAATCAATTTGCAAGAGTTTCCTCATGTCCTCTAACAGAGGAACCTCAAAGCAAACTCAGTGAGAGGAAGGGGAAGGACTGGGCCAGAAAACATCCTTTTCCCATTTCTATTTTAAACCAGTTTAATAACTCAAATTGCATCGATTTATTTGCATTGTTGTTCGGATAGAGATGAGCCTGTTCACCCCTACCACCACTGTAAAATTTAGTTGCATAGGTTCTTTCATATTCCCTCCTTTTGTAGGAAAAATCTTATCTAATGTTTGTAGTACAAGTTTAGATTCTGATGGAAGTTAAAGTAACATGTTGATGAATAGTTCTGTTTTGTATAAAAACATCTAAAATGCGTTCTAGAGCTCTTAATTTCAGCACATTCTATGACTCTGCTCCATAACAAACTCATGGAGCATTTCAGGCCAATTCATTCTCTTTGAATTCTAGCTACTGTTATTAAATACCAGTCTACTGTTTTTCTTAGCATACAAATAAACTAAATGAGCTGGTATGTATTTAGATGGCTAATTTTTAAATGTAGAGTAGGACTAGGGAGGCAAATGCAGAGGAGCAATAAAGAAATCAGTTGAGCCATAAGCAATAAGAAAACTATAGTGCATTGTGCTTCACAGAACAAATCCAGGACACCTTACAAAAAAAAGATCAGAATAACAGCAGGAGAAAATGAAGTAAACTGTGGTGAGGAAGTTGGACTTTGGGGGAAAAAAAGTAGATGAAGACAAAGGAATAAAGTTACATATCCAGCAGTAAATTAACAATTGAATCTTTGAGGTTAAAATGCAAGTTAATTTTGTTGTGTTATACTTAATTATGATGGTTTGTAAAAAATAATCTTGAAAGAAATGAAAAGGGGGTCAAGAATTGCATAAAAACCATATAGGTGCAGGTTTATACAAAGATAGCAATTATGTGAGAGGTTTGAGAACAGGCTACAAATAAGATGTGACACTAGCAACTGAAAATGACTAGTAACTGAAAACTTGATTATTATACAATAAAACAGGGAGGCAGTGCAGGAAAATATAGAATGTAAAATAAATAAGGCCTGAAGACTAATCCATGAGCTAAAGTTAGTGATAAAGTAATCATTTACATAAAACAGAACTTTAAACTTAATTCCACTGCACTATAGGGGTGTATGTAATTAAATATAGCATGACAAATTTACATACCCTCCAAAATCAGTTTTACAAACTAGAAATATGCACGCTATATATATATATATATAAAAATTAGGTACATAAATGCAAAGCAGATATAACTTGGCTTTACACTATCTCTAAATTAAACAATTTCTCAAACCATCGGTTTATCACAAAAATATTATTTTTAAATGCTGAGAATCATCCTTAAAGTGACTAAAAGAACATAAATGGAATGGATGGTTAGTTTTCATCGACTAATCTGAGAAAAATAAATAATAAACAATGAAAAAAAATTGCTTAAAATGCCTTCATATATTGAAAATTACATTTCTACTTTTATGAATACATTTACAAATGGAATTTGCTTTTTTAAAAAACACTGATTTTTAATGACATCATTTCTTTAATAGTACACTGCAAATAAAGTCTTGTGTATTAATGACACCTACATACAATGACACAAATATTTGCCTTAGATAATAAATGAAAACTAAACTGTGATAAATTTACTTCTTTTAAAATTCAGTAATATCTATCAATAATGCCACAGATCAACCTCTCAGTGTTCCCGTTGTAAACACTGTCTTATAACTCCTGTTCTTTATCATTCACATATTTTTAAACTTAGGATACAATGTTACACTGCTTTTTAGAGAACTGCCCTTTGGGGGGGGGGGGGGGGCAGGGAGGATGCATGGTGTATTTAGTGTTCAGAAGGACATAAGTGGTCAAATAATAATCTAAAATCAAATACATCTGTTTTTTTCATAGTTCTAGCAAGCTCAACACTTTCTTGCTCTACACAGCTATTGATTCTTCATTCTTAGATAATGCCAGGGTTAAAGATAGCAGTATTGACTCTTTCAGTCTTTTGCATCTGTTAAGAACTCAAATGAGATGTCAGTTATGACAAGTAAGTTTTGTGATTCGGATACCTGCCTAGGAACTTATCTCAGACTATGAACTCACTCCATACAGTTCATCTAAAATATCAGCCATTTACCTGCTTAGGAGATTATATTCATAGCACTAATGTGTTGATAAATTACATCAAAAATTTATTCTCAATATGCCATGTAATAAAGTTACATTATAGTAAAAAATTTTCAAACCAAAAATCTGTGTAATAACAATTCTTTCATTACACACAAAGGAAACCTTAATTAAATTAATTCTGTGCTCTGATCCCTTAATTTTTTTAATGCCATTCAAATATTTAGCTAACGGCCTTAATTGTACAATAAAAAAGCATACTTTTGAAATCTCCATCTCCAAATGTCAGTGGATAAGCTCCTGGCTTTTCAATCTTGTACATTTCCTCTATAAAAAGGATTCTGCAGTCATTTATTGCATCTTCTGGGCCTCTGAAAAATAAAAATATAATAAAGTACATTGAACTCTGTTTCTCAGTCTTAGCCTCTATAATTGGCAAACCCTAAGCAAAGTAATATAGTTAACTGGCATCTGTTTTATCAATGATAAAATAGTTTTTAGTGACTTCACAAACAAAATTCAACGCAGTGCTCTAACATGTAGCAAAATCAAAACACAGTGTACGGTCTAGATAGTGGCACAGATGAAGAACATCCCAACACAATGTTTCATTGTCCAGCTTGATTCTTCTAAGAATACTTCTAATATAATACACACCACAACAGCGATTTTATCTTATCTTAAACCAACACACAGTTATGCCTTATTTTCCTTCTAAATAACAGGAAACTTTGAATTGAAAGTATATGTATACATGCATATTTGTGTGCGAGTGCGTGCATGTGTGTGTGTATAATGCAAAATATAGAAATATAAATATATCTTAAACTTTAGGCAGATCTATATGGAAAAGTCAAAACAGAGACAAATTCAATAAACTGTAAGCATCTATTTAAATTCTGAAGCATACTGTATTAAACTAGTAATGTAAAATTTTGTTGAGAAATAAACTGTATTGACAATTTCAGCATAAATCAGGCATTGCAGCTACAAATGAGACTTTCCCTAGTAGCTAGTAAAATGGATTTTTTGGCTGGAGGAGAGAAGGGAAAGAAGAAAGAGGGGACAAGAAAAGGATGTCTTTAGTAACAGGTTAGACAAATGCCTTTCAGAAATAACAGGCAGCTTATCATAAAGAATGGTCTAAGAGGAACTCATTCAGTCCCTTCCAACCTTGCTGTTTATGATTACTTAGATGCTGAATTTAGCTACTGTATCTCAACTAGGACCTTGGGATAGGGGATAATCACAACAGTGAGTGGCTCTAAATGACATCAATCAAGGATTCCCTTTAAGAAGCTTTGTTGCCTATAGGGAAATAAGCTACATGTGTGTGCAAGAAGTCTATAGACAGGTTTTGACAAGTGAACTTTAACAGAGCTGGTCAAGAATGTTTCAGCAAATTGTTAGACCACATGCCACTATGTTATGAGAGCTGTTTTGAGAAATGAACCAGAAGTAACATTCTGCATCTCAACGAAAACATGTCTTCAGAGCTCAAGCAGCAAGTACCAAGGGTGTTAGGTGAAAAAAAGATATTATCCTGGATACGGAATTATACCACATGATTATATATAAACATCAGTAAGAGAATCCATAGAAACTGAAATTCCAGGTCTAAACAGAAAAAAATATAGCATCAGGACGGCATTATTGTACACCCAAACAACATGATAGTAGCAACTATGAGATGTTGAAGGCCATCAGACATACTAAGAAGAAAGGAAACATGACAGTACTAGATCAGGTACTAGACCAGACCCAATGTCAAGATTAAATTTTTAGGCACTGCCAATGATGGTTCCTTGGAACAGCTCGACAGGAATCCACAAAAGCTGAAGAACTCTTGACTTGGTCCTGAGTGACTTGGTCCACTGTGCAAGACTTGGTTCATTGCATTATTCCGTTGCTCTGTAATGATGTACCTAAATTCAGTATCTTTGCAAGAGCAAGACAAGCCAAGTTACGTTCAATTTCAAAAAGGAAAATGAAATAGAAATACAAAAGCTTTCTCAAACAATAATTAAGAGTAAAATCTGTACAGGCAGTGTGAAAACTACTTAGACAACATGCTGGACACTGAGAACAAATGTACACCACCTATCAAAATGTCAAGAGTGAGTAAAAGGAATCCAAACAAGGCTAAACAGAAGGGAAATGGAAATTACAAGAAGCAAGAAAGCATCCTACAAAAAGCAGAAGTTGTGTCTAAATGAGGAAGATAGAAAGGCTCAAAATCCATCAGGTTAAATGTAAAAACACAATAAAAAGACAGTGATCTACAAAATGCAAAAATGCTTGGAAAAGCACTGATTAAGAGCAGAAAGCCCAACACAATCTGTAGAACTAACAGATGATTGAAGCATAAAACTATGACATATTTCAAGATCCTGTAGTGCTAGGGCCTGAATAATAGGCCCTGAAACAAAGTTGACCTCTAGATGAACCTCACAACCAAATGTTGTGTATTATTTATTATGTATGTATTATTAGTATCTGTTAATTAGTAAAATCTGTATTACCATTAGCGTTTATTATTAGTATCTGATTGTTAATGAAATATGTAAGCTCACTAGTGAAAGACGTAGCTCAGACAAAATATAATCAGTAGTGAGGATGAAATGTCATGAGAATGTATCCAACTTCCCTTGTTTAGCCTTGTTCAAGGCTGAGAACCCAAGTGTTTGGTCTTGTTAGAAACTCCCTTGGTTCTCCCCCTCCGAGCCCTGGCCAGGCTTTGGGTGGAATCCAACAGGAGGATGCAACCAGATGTTTCCGCTCAAAGAAAAGTACAAGTCATTTTGACTTGCTGATTTTTTTGGTATATAAGGCTGGACCCGCTTGCTGCGACTTTGGAAGCCTCGCCTACGGATGGACGCATCGCGTAGGATTTCCCACTTGCAGGGAAAGGTACTCCAAATCCTCACTGCAACCGGAGCTTCCCAGTGACTGCGGATCTGGATGTTGGTAACGTATGCAAGTGGTGATGGATCTTTCTTAATCACTTGTCCTGGTTCAGCTAGGATAGGGCTAAGTTTCCCCAGCAGTGGGGAGGGAGCTCTAGCCGGGTTATTCGATACCATGCTGACATCATGTCCGGGCGCCCAAGCGCAGGAAGAGCAGTAGACGGCTTGTGTTTCAGTTCGGTGCCCTCACTGCTGTATCTGTACGGTATATCTCTTGTTCTGTTCATCGTTATTACTGTTATTGTTATTGTTCGTTTTGTTGCTGTTACACTGTTGTATTAAAACTTTCCTTATCTCAACCCCAGGGTCTGTATTTCACTCCCTGCCCCGTCCGGTACGAGGGTGGGGGAGGGGCAGCGGCATCGTGGTCTCGAGTCCCGGCAGGACCTAAGCCACCACAGCCTTTTTGGCACCCAACGTGGGGCACGAGAGGGTTGAGATTAGGACAAAAAGAGAAGGTGTGTTAGGTGCAATTTTTCTGTTTTTATTTCTACTGTTTGATAAGGAACATTTGCAATGCTGGCCAACTTGCTTGCGTGGTGGGGCTGGATTAATCCTTATATCCACTGTGTGTTCCCAGTGCTGGTGTTTGTTATCGGTGGAAAATGTGCCAAGGGTCTTGTTTTGCTGTACTGGCTGCAGACTGCTTATAATGTGCTTGCATCACTGCTTGTGGGGGTGAACCGGTACCTGTTTGCTGCCTGGGCTTTTGTTAGGGGTCTCACCCCCTCTGTGGGTGAGCCAGGGGAAGAGATCCTCTCGGTTTTTGAGAGTTTCAGCTATTCCTGGAGCACCCAGGCCAGTGTGTTCACAGCACAGTGCTTTCTGAGTGTCTGCCAGATCTTGTTTTGGGCCATGCGGTACTTCTCCAACAATAGCACCACCCGGAAACCTGCCCCGAGGGCAGATAGTTATAAATGGCAAGGTGTGTGGGAGAAGATGGGCAAGTACCTGAGTCAGTGGTCACCCCCAACGTTCTGGGATTTCACTCCCGAACAAGTGCAGAGTCCTGATAAACTGGTGGAGTGTTTGGAAAAGGTGTGCTGCCAATCTGACAAACCCCGGGAGATGCAGCTCGCTGCGATGTGCTGGGGGCTTGCCCATGCTTACCGCATCGCCCTTAACACTGATCACTGCCCTCAAGGGGGAGAAAGAGCTGCAGGATCTGAAAGTGAACCTACTGGTACAGCAGCTGGGCCAGGGGGACAGACAGTGCCAGTACCAGTCGCTTCCACCAGCACAGCAGCTGGGCCAGAGGGACAGGCAGTGCCAGTATCAGTCGCCCCGATACAGAAAACCAAACATACCAAAGTCAGCTCACATAGTAGGGGATGGAGATGAGCCAGGCCCAGCACGAGAACAGGAGAAGAAAGAGCCGGAGGTAATCATCCGATCTCTATCCCTGAGTGAGTTGCGAGCTATGCGGAAGGATTTCAGCTGCCTTCCAGGCGAGCAGATTTTTCACCTGGCTGCTCCGATGCTGGGATAGTGGAGCTGGTGTTTTGGAATTGGAGGGGAGAGAGGCCAAGCAGCTGGGATCTTTGTCCAGGGAAGCTGGCATTGACAAGGCAATAGGGAAACAGGCTCAAACCCTCAGCCTTTGGAGGCGACACCTGCTCAGTGTAAGGGAGAGGTACCCCTACAAGGATGATGCTCTATGTCGGTTAGGCAAGTGGACCAACATGGAGAAAGGCATTCAAAACCTCAGGGAAATGGCTGTGTTTGACATGGTTTATGGTGATCTGAATGATGAGCGGTCACCCATGGATCCAGATCAGGCCCCTTGCACACAGTTGACGTGGCGGAAGTTCCTGCAAAGTGCACCAGAGGCACATTCCAAAGCATTAGCAGTAGCGTCCTGGTGGCGAGACACCCAGACTCAGACAGTGGATGAAGTGGCTGGCCAGCTCCGGCAATATGAGGGAAATCTCCCTTCCTCCCAACATGCCTGGGTTTCAGCTGTGAGGGACCTGTCTCAGAGGCTCCAGAAAGTGGAAGAGGACATGTCCTACATTCCACCTCCACGGGCCAATGTCTCGGCCGTTAGAAGCAGGCGTTTCCCCACCCAAGAGAAGGGCAGTGCAAGACACACACCATGGGGCACCCTGTGGTTCTTCCTCCGCAACCATGGGGAAAACATGAGGAGGTGGCATGGACAGCCCACTTCCGCCGTAGCTGCACGAGTACAGCAACTGAAAGGGAAGACCACCATGAAAGGGGAGTCTTCCAAGAGAAACGCAGCTCCAGTGTCCAGTTGGAAATCCCCCAGACAGAATAGAATGGCCAACAGTATGCTTGACCCTCTTGAAGGGACAAGTGAGTCATTCTTGCAGGAGTCACTCTTAGAACAAGTGAGTGATGGTGAGCAGGATTAGAGGGGCCCTGCCTCCAGCCAGGTGGAGGAAAGGGATAATCAGATTTACTGGAAGGTGTGGATCCGATGGCCTGGCACATCAGACCCACAAGAATATAAGGCCTTGGTAGATACTGGCGCACAGTTCACCCTGATGCCATCAAGCCACAGTGGGGACGAATCCATCTGCATCTCTGGAGTGACAGGGGGATCCCAACAGCTGACCCTATTAGAAACTGAAGTAAGCTTGACTGGGAAGGACTGGCATAAGCACCCCATTGTGACTGGCTCAGATGCCCCGTGCATCCTAGGTATAGACTACCTCGGGAGAGGGTACTTTAAAGACCCAAGAGGGTACCGGTGGGCCTTTGGTATAGCTGCCCTGGAGGAGGTTGAGCAATTGTCCACCTTACCCGGCCTCTCAGAGGACCCCTCAGTGGTGGGGTTGCTTAAGGTTGAAGAGCAGCGAGTGCCAATTGCCACCAAGACGGTGCACCGGCCGCAGTACCGCACTAACCGAGATTCCCTGGTCCCCATCCATCAGCTGATCCATCGACTAGAAAGCCAGAAGGTGATCAGCAAGACTCATTCACCTTTCAACAGCCCTGTATGGCCAGTAAGAAAACCTAATGGCGAATGGAGACTAACCGTGGACTACCGTGGCCTGAATGAAGTTACGCCAGCGATGAGTGCTGCAGTGCCGGACATGCTAGAGCTCCAGTATGAGCTGGAGTCGAAGGCAGCCAAGTGGTACGCCACGATTGACATCGCTAACGCGTTCTTCTCCATCCCAATAGCACCAGAGTGCAGGCCACAGTTTGCGTTCACTTGGAGGGGTATCCAGTACACCTGGAATCGATTGCCCCAGGGGTGGAAACACAGCTCCACCATTTGCCATAGACTGGTCCATACTGCACTGGAGAAAGGTGGGGCTCCGGAACACCTGCAGTTCATTGATGATATCATTGTATGGGGGGACACAGCTGAGGAAGTCTTTGAGAAAGGAAAGAAGATAATTGAAATCCTCCTGAAGGCTGGTTTTGCCATCAAGCGACAGAAAGTTAAGGGGCCTGGAAGGGAGATTCAGTTCCTAGGAATAAAATGGCAAGATGGGCGTCGCCACATCCCAATGGAGGTGATAAACAAGATAGCAGCCATGGCCCCACCAACCACCAAAAAAGAGACTCAATCTTTCCTGGGCGCTGTGGGGTTCTGGAGGATGCACATCCCAAACTACAGCCTGATTGTGAGCCCTCTCTACCACGTAACCCGCAAGAAGAACGATTTTGAATGGGGCCCAGAGCAACAACAAGCCTTTGAACAAATTAAGCGGGACATCGCCCAGGCAGTAGCCCTCGGGCCAGTCCGGGCAGGGCAGGAGATTAAGAACGTGCTCTACACCGCAGCCGGGGAGAATGGCCCTACCTGGAGCCTCTGGCAGAGAGCAGATGGGGAATCCCGAGGCCGACCTCTAGGCTTTTGGAGCTGGGGATACAAAGGCTCTGAAGCTAACTATACCCTGACTGAGAAGGAGATACTGGCAGCGTACGAAGGAGTTCGGGCTGCCTCAGAAGTGGTCGGCACTGAGACACAGCTCCTCCTGGCACCTCGACTGCCGGTGCTGGGATGGATGTTCAAAGGAAAGGCTCCCTCCACACATCATGCAACAGATGCCACGTGGAGTAAATGGGTTGCGTTGATAACGCAACGGGCTCGAATAGGGAACCCCGACCGCCCAGGAATATTGGAGGTGATCACAAACTGGTCAGAGAGCAAAGATTCTGGGATGTCACCAGAACAAGAGGTGAAACGTGCTGAGGAGGCCCCACCATATAACGAGCTGCCAGATGAGGAGAAGCAATATGCCCTGTTCACTGATGGGTCTTGTCGCATTGTGGGAAAACATCGACGATGGAAGGCTGCGGTGTGGTATCCCACACGACGAACCACTGAAGCTGTTGAGGGACAAGGTGAATCGAGCCAGTACGCAGAGGTGAAAGCCACCCAATTGACTTTGGAGATTGCTGAGCGAGAAAAATGGCTGAGGCTCTATCTCTACAGTGACTCGTGGGTGGTGGCAAGTGCCCCGTGGATGTGGTTGCAGCAATGGAAGCAGAACAACTGGCAACGCAAGGGCAGACCCATCTGGGCTGCTGAAGTATGGCAGGACATTGCAGCCCGGGTGGAGAACCTCGTTGTGAAGGTGCGCCATGTGGACGCCCATATACCCAAGAGTCGAGCCACTGATGAACATCAACACAACCAGCAGGCGGACCAGGCTGCTAAGATCGAGGTGGCTCAGGTGGACTTGGACTGGCAGCGTAAAGGTGAACTGTTCATAGCCCGGTGGGCCCATGAGACCTCGGGCCACCAAGGCAGAGATGCAACATACAGGTGGGCTCGAGATCGAGGGGTGGACCTCACCATTGACACCATCGCAGAGATCATCCACGGATGTGAGACGTGTGCTGCGATCAAACAAGCCAAACGGGTGAAGCCCCAGCGGAATGGAGATCGATGGATGAAATATAAATATGGAGAGGCCTGGCAGATCGACTACATCACACTGCCACAGACCCGCCGAGGCAAGCGCCACGTGCTCACAATGGTGGAAGCAACCACTGGATGGCTCGAAACTTATCCAGTGTCCCACGCCACCGCCCGGAACACCATCCTGGGCCTTGAAGAGCGAGTCCTGTGGCGACACGGCACCCCAGAGAGGATTGAGTCGGACAATGGGACTCACTTCCGAAACAACCTCATAGATGCCTGGGCAGAAGAACACGGCATCGAGTGGGTCTACCACATCCCCTACCACGCACCAGCCTCCGGGAAGATCGAGCGCTACAATGGACTGTTAAAAACTACATTGAGAGCAATGGAGGGTGGAACCTTCAAACACTGGGACACACATCTGACAAAGGCCACTTGGTTAGTCAACACAAGAGGATCTGCCAATCGAGCTGGCCCGGCTCAGTCAAAACTCCCACGTGTTGTAGACGGGGATAAAGTCCCTGTGGTGCGCATGAGGGACCTGCCGGGAAAAATGGTCTGGGTTAGTCCTGCGCCGGGCAAAGGCAAACCCATCCACGGGATTGCTTTTGCTCAAGGACCTGGGTGCACCTGGTGGGTGATGCAGAAGGATGGAGAGGTCCGATGCGTACCACAAGGGGACTTGATTGTGGGTGAAAACACGCCGTGAATTATACTGTGCTTTTTTTAATCGGAGGGTTTTTTTGTTATTGTTAATTGCTAAATGGCAGCTGGGCATGACGCAGATGGTATAGAATAAAGGGGTGGATTATGTCCTGGTTCAGCTAGGATAGGGCTAAGTTTCCCCAGCAGTGGGGAGGGAGCTCTAGCCGGGTTATTCGATACCATGCTGACGTCAGATCGAGGCGCCCAAGTGCGGGAAGAGCAGTAAACGGCTTGTGTTTCAGTTCAGTGCCCTCACTGCTGTATCTGTACGGTATATCTCTTGCTCTGTTCATTGTTATTACTGTTATTGTTATTGTTGTTGTTCGGTTTGTTGCTGTTACACCGTTGTATTAAACCTCTCCTTATCTCAACCCCGGGGTTTGTATTTCACTCCCTGCCCCGTCCAGTCCGAGGGTGGGGGAGGGGCAGCGGCATCGTGGTCTCGAGTCCCGGCAGGGCCTAAACCACCACATCACTATTCTCCCCATCGTGTAGTAATGATTAGGTGCGTTACCTTGCTTGTTCTTATTTTCTATAATTAACTGTATGTAGTAATAATTAAGTGTACTATTCTGTATTTTCCTTATTGCTTATTTTCTGTATTACTTGGTTATATCCTTTAATTATTAACAGTAAAATAAGCCTACTCTTTTCACTCTGGTGTCTGAGTTTAATTGGCATCCTTGATCAGCAAAACAGATCCTTACTACTACCTTCCATTATTGCTACTCTAATGAATTTCTCAAATTCATAATATATTTGCTTGGAGAAAGATGTGCAATGAATCTGTAATTAACTGATTTTACTGTTAGCCTTGAATTAATCCAAAGATTTAAATAAAACAGCTCATGGTATTGAGAGAGGCCCTTGCTAAATTCAAACCTTCAAATGCCTTAATATATTAACTGAGTGAAGAAAAAGAGAGTTCATCAGCCTTGAAGTCTAGCAAGCAAAAAAGACAAAGCAGCATTTGAACTTTTTTGGTATTGTGACTCTCATTGTCAGACAGCTACCAAAGTGTGGATAAAATATGAGAGGTTTGTCTCACAGTGACCCTCCACCAACAGGCACATATATGCTTCCTTGAAAGTTCAAAGAGAAAAATAATAATACCCTAATTACTAATAATTGCTGTTGCTGTGAAAGAAATACTTCCCATAGAAGGGAAGAATAGATGAATTTCAGAGATACTGTAAACTGAGTTGGCAAGTTCTCTAGGGTATCAGAGAAACAGGATTGACCATTCTGAACTGAAAATAACGAATGAACTGAAATAATGAGTGAATGTGATCAGTCATAAGAGTCCTATAGTCTTGGGCAGACTTGATCTATGCTTATAGCATCACAGATTTGCTGATATTTCTATTTAGGCTGCATTAAGTCCGGTTTGGATAGGCTCTAGAAACACTACAATGACAACCTTTAATTGCAGTGCAGATACAGAACAAATGAGAATTATTAATATATGGTTAGATCTGCTGTTGAAATTATTTTTTGTTGGGTCTTTGTTCAGTTTCGCTCTCCTCTTCGTTGATGTTCTCTAATTTATCTTGGTTTCCTAAAAACTGAAGTAATGATGACAAATTTTTCAAGACTTTCCCACTAGGGTTTGACTGAGAAATGAGTAAAGAAATACCACATAACAGATATGCATGTCAAAAATACAGTAAAAATATATATTTTCCTCATCACAAGTTTTATTAACTCTACACCATCACCATATACAGTGTAAACATACATGCCCTTGCTATTTCCTGTCATTGTGCCAGCAACTCAATGACACCTTTGTCAAAAGCAATAAAGATCAATAAAAAGTTGTATTATTTTGAATCAAATATTCAAGCCCTCTTAAACATAATATTGAAGAGAGAAAGAGTCAGTGAATGGAACAACTGCAAGTGTTCTGCCTCCCTGTACTGCCTGCCAAGTTTTTTTCTTAAGTAGTTAACAAATAATTAATCACCTAAAAATAGGTCTTTCATAATAAATTACAGTTTTTACTGAAAAGAATTAATAACTAACAGTAAAGGATTGATTTTACAAACCCAAATACCCGAAATCAAGTAATTCCCATTGAAGCATATTCTTTACACAAGTTTATCAATTCCAGGACGCTTATCTTGTACTTTTACCATTAATTGAGATGAATGACTGGGGTAACTCAGGTGACTCAGAATTATACCTGGATGAATCATAAGAAACATCAGGGCTCAGAAAATTTTGCTTTCTGCATACTGTCATAGTTGACTGGCCACATATATAGGCTATTAACTCATCAGTGAAGCCTGAACACTTAGGCAGAATGCTCATTGAAATAAATAAGATTTAAGATTCTATTTAGAAAATGGACTTCATTTGGACAAATAAATTCACTATCCTGGAATACAGTATTTCTCCATTGTGGCTTTTTCAAATTTCTTCCAGAGGGTAGTGAAATAAGAATACTATGGGGAGACATACCTACTTACCATCTTCAAAATTTAAACATAACTATCAGGTTACTTAGGTTTAAAAAAAAGTTTAAAATTGATCCATAAAATTTCTAACTGAAATAAAGAGAGTTTTTATTAGATAATGTAGACACCACCTGAAATATCTAACTGTTTTTGCCAATATAAAGCATATTTTGGTTAACCCATTTAAGGGGGGGGGGGGGCGGTGACCAAAGAACCTTTGCCACGTTAAAAAACCACCCCAAAGAGCAGTTTTTAAAAACATTATCAATAACCAGAGGTTCATACCTGAGGTTCATATAAGTCAACCTCTGGACAGTTTTGTTTTGCAGAAGGTATGCAGTCCATTTCTGCAGTTCACCAAATGTCATACACATATTAAATGCATTACAATAAATATCATGGAAAAACCATAAGGACAGTCAAGCAGTGGAGTAGGCATCCAGAGAGGTTGTGCAGTCTCCATTCTTGGAGGTTTTCAAGACCAGACTGAATAAAGTCCTGAGCAACCTGGTCTGACATCGTAGCTGACCCTGCTTTGAGAAGGAAGTTGTACTAGAGACCTCTTGAGGCTCCTTACAACCTGAATTATCCTACGATCTTGAGCTCTCTGGATTGTTTTTTCTTTTAAAAAATACTTCTCCCTTGCTAAGTTTGTGGTTAATAATTCAAACTTCCAATTCAACGCCTTGTTTCAGATTTGAGGGTGGTTTTTCTTAAATGACAATTGTCTCCAAAATGAATTCATATGCCTTCTCTGCATTTTGAATCACAGGAAGCCATAATACACTGAAATATTTCATCTAAATCACTCCTGTTAACCTAAATTTAAAAGCAATACTCAAAACAGATTTGCATTTGCTGGCAGAAGCTACCAACTCAACATCTTTCACATTTAAAAAATGCAACTATTTCTGGAACGTAAGCAAAATATTAAATTTCATCTCATCATAAAAATATTCTGCCATTCTCTCCCAATCAGTTATGTCCTACATTAGAAATGTTCATAAAAATTGAACATTCCTCCATTCTTACAATAAAAAGCATTATAAAATCTGAATGGTTAAAATCATTTTAAGGAAAATATTTTTAGAATTATGATACTGTTTGTTGTGGTGAAATTTAGGAGGAGCCACCACTAAAACAAGCTTTTTCTTAGCTAAAAAGAAATGCTCACTTCAAGTTACACTGTAACATTAGTTTCACTCTTGGTAATACATGCATCCCTGTGTCTCCATCCTCCTACAGAGTTTGAGATAACAGACTGAATCCAACTGCCTTCAGTTCCTTTGTGTATATGATATGGTAAGAAAAGGACTCTGTGTCAAAGGGACAAAGCAAGCTAGCAAGAGAAGAGAAGGCTAGCAGTGAAATCTTCAAGGGGACTGTAAAGACTGCATTCTTTAAGATGGGGAAAATAAGCAATGTCACAGCCTATTTAAAGTTGTCATGTGGATTCTGCAAAAAACTACTGAATTCCTGAAGAACTATACCCAAGTTCTGTGGCAACTGAGGCACGGACTCCCGATGAAATCCAGAAAGAAAGAGAGAGTTTATTGTTACAATGGTACATACTTATGCTCTCGGATGCTGTCGGTAAAGCTCTTACTTCATAGTTAACAAATCAGCAATTAGACAGCTCTCAACCTTTTCTCCTATCAGCATAAGACCACTCTCACACGCGCTGTGCAGACCAATCACCCTCTCGTTCACGTGCTGTTCTCGCGGTAGCAACTTCTCACAGTTCGGTACTTTTCCACAGTTCAGTGTTGCAGCTGTCCGTTGTTTTTCCCTGCCACCTTGGCATAGCTCAGCAGCCTCTTATCTTTCTTCCAAGGCCTGTTTTTCATCAAAGCCTAGCACTTTCTCACAGGCTGTGCAAGGCTGGCAGGCCAATGCCTCCCACAAAGTTCCTAAAATTAAACGGGTGTACTGGATCGGGTTGGGATGGAGTTAATTTTCTTCATAGCAGCTGTCATGGTGCTGTGCTTTGGATCTATGACTAAACCAGTGTTGATAACACACAAGTGTTTTAGCTACTGCTAAGGAGTGCTTATACAGTGTCAAGGCTTTCTGTTTTCCTACTCCACATAGATAGGTTGGTTATCAATTGCACTTTAGATGTAGCCCCTGTGGGGCTGTCCAACTGAGGCCCAGTGGCACTCACAAGTCAAAAAGGGTCCTGATCCACTCAGAATCCATTTACTGTCAATAGGCGATTGCTTTACAAGTGCAGAACCCAGGTATTATAAGAGGTAGTTTCTGCTATGCCTGTTGTTATTTTCCCATCTCCCTTAAAATGCAGCTATAGTTACCACCAAACCCCCTTGTGTCCAGGTAGTTAAAAATACCCCTAAGCCTGTGCAAAAGGGACCTGGCCCAAAGCACCTTGAAACATGGAAAGACTATTTGGCCCGGGACATTCCTGAAAAGGCAATCCTCATTTTGGTAGCAAGGGGTGGCAAGGCATGTAAGCCTCATATTGGGAATGGGAGTATGCTTTTTTTAGGGCCAGTTCTGTTCTGGATGCAGGAGCTGAATGCACCATTAGCAAGTTTGCTGACGATACCAAACTGGGAGATGTTGTTGACTCTCTCGAGGGACAAGAGGCCTTGCAGACGGATCTGGATAGATTGGAGCATTGGGCAATGATTAATGGGATGACATTTAACAAGAACAAATGCCCAATTCTGCACCTGGGACAGAGTAACCCCGGGCACAAGTATAGACTGGGAGAGGAGTGGCTGGAGAGCAGCCCTGCAGAAAGGGATCTGGGGGTGCTGGTTGGCAGCAGGCTCAACATGAGCCAGCATTGGGCCCTGGCAGCCAAGAGGGCAAACTGCATCCTGGGGTGCATCAAACACAGTATAACCGGCCAGTCAAAAGAGGGGATTATCCCACTGTATTTAGCTATGGTGCAGCCTCACTGTTACTGATTGTCATTGATTTGTTATTGATTTAAGTTGATTTGGGGGTTTATGATAAAAATGATCATAACTAAATAACCAAATAGAATTTTATAAGAATATTAGTTTTATAAAACTTAGAGAATAATTGTATATTGTTTTAAGTAACCATGGAAATATTGTGTAACCATGTAATCAGTTATGCTGCTATGAGCTCCTTTGTAAAGCCCCAAACCAAGGCTGCATAGACCAGTAATAATCATTACTTAGATAATTATGTTGTCAAAGTACTATTGTTAGACTGCTTGGTAAAAGTAATTTATTATCTTATAGACTAGGGGCTACATTGTAAGAGAGCCTTGAAGCATGTTAAAGTTGCAATGTGAGCCAAAGTCCTCGAGTCAAGGGCATTGGGGGGTCTTTTCTGAGGGGTCACAGTCTCTGGTGGTTGTAAAAGCAGTCCCCAGACTCATTTCAGGACTCAAGTGCGCATGACCGGAAAGAGGCGTGGATATGAAAATGAGTTACGGGAATTAACATGTTTATGTATGAGCACTTAATTAATATATATTACTGTATCCAATATAATCAGCATGTTACACGACTCAGGTGTGCGTTGTTGGTGAGACGACTCCCCTGCGCACCCGGCCGCTAATAAAAGAGTGTCTGCTTATCTACATCACATTGGTGTCGATAAGTTCTTTTATCCTGTTTTGGTGACATCACCTTGAGTACTGTGTGCAGTTCTGGGCCCCACAATTTAAGAAGGATGTTAAGGACCTTGAATGCGTCCAGAGGAGGGCAACAAAGCTGGTGAAAGGGCTGGAAGGCGTGTCCTGGGAGGAGCAGCTAAGGACTCTGGGCTTGTCTAGTTTGGAGAAGAGGAGGCTGAGGGGTGACCTCATTGGTCTCTACAGCTTCCTGAGGAGGGGAAGTGGAGAGGGAGGTGCCAATCTCTTCTCCCTGGGATCCAGCGGTAGGACGTGTGGGAATGGTTCAAAGCTGGCCCAGGGGGAGGTTTAGACTAGTACAGTCTTTCTAGAGAGGTGGTCGATGCCCCAAGCCTGTCAGTGTTTAAGAGGCATTTGGACAATGACCTTAGCAATACGCTTTAACTTTTGGTCAGCGCTGAAGTGGTCGGGTAATTGCACTAGATGATCATAGAATCATAGAATGGTTTGAGGTAGAAGGGACCTTAAAGGTCATGTAAGTTCCAACCCCCCTGCCATGGGCAGGGACACCTTCCACTAGATCAGGTTGCTCAAAGCCCCGTCCAACCTGGCCTTGAACACTTCCAAGTAGGAGGGCATCCATAACTTCTCTGGGCAACCTGTTCCAGTGTCTCACCACCAAAGAATTTCTCCCTTATATCTAATCTAAATCAACCCTCTTTCAATTTAAAACCATTACCCCTCGTCCTATCCCTACACCCCCTGATAAAGAGTCCCTCCCCATCTTTCCTGTAGCCCCCTTGAAGTACTGGAAGGTCACTATAAGGTCTCCCCGGAGCCTTCTTTTCTCTAGGCTGAACAACCCCAACTCTCTCAGCCTGTTCTCATAGAGGGGAGGTGCTCCAGCCCCCTGATCATCTTCGTGGCCCTCCTCTGGACCTGCTCAAGCAGGTCCATGTCCTTCTTATGTCGGGGGCCCCAGAGCTGGACACAGCACTGCAGGTGGGGTCTCACGAGAGCGGAGTAGAGGGGGAGAATCACCTCCCTTGACCTGCTGACCACACTTCGCTTGCTGCAGCCCAGGATATGATTGCCTTTCTGGGCTGCGTGCGCACATTGAAGCATTGTAGGTCCCTTCCAACTGAACTATTCTATTCTATTCTATTCTATTCTATTCTATTCTATTCTATTCTATTCTATTCTATTCTATTCTGTTCTGTTCTGTTCTGTTCTGTTCTACTCTGTTCTACTCTGTTCTTTACTTGCCACTTCCCTTGCCCTTTCTGATATTTACAAACTCCTTGGGGATTGCCCCCTTACACTTAAGGTTTTACATCTTATTCTTCACGATGTCCCTTACAATGTTCCCTTCCTGAAGGATGTGCACAATTCATTACCATTCAGTGCTGGGTTTTTGGTTTTTCTGCTGTCATCGACAGAGTCTGACCTTGAGGTCCCAACCATTTTGTTCTCAGCCCTCTCTCCTTTCCCTATTCTGCAGCTACCGATGATCCCTAAGACTCACCTATTACAGAAACCCCTCCTTTTTTCCACCTTCACAAGCTCTCATAGGGATTACAGTGTGAGCATGTATTCCCCCTACCAACACCATCACCACAGCTCTAATTACAGGGGTACTAGAACTAATTTTGTATGAAGGAATTCTGAAAAGAGCAACTCAAATAACTACCTGCCACTTGGCTTGTAGCCTAGACAGGATGCATTTTGTTCTTTTCTTGTAGATTGCCTCCTGTGACATCCTGCTACTCTGAAGAAGAAATCCCAATTCCCCATGACTCCTGGTTCACTAAATTTTCGGGAAAATTGGAAAAATCTGACTCATGGAATCCACTATTTCAATACTGCCAGATCCGTGATCTATCCCATGTATCATCAACAACAGGCCTGGCAAGGAACAAAAGGATGGTAATCAGTAGACATTGAAGCTTGCGTCCCTGAGCCATGTCTAGAGTTCATGTGTGAAGGAAATTCTTTTAGAAACTTTTGATATGTGCCTTAATTCCCCTATGTCTGTCTGTCTGTCATTTCTCAATAGACTCCAATGAACTGAGACGATACTGTCTGGAACATCTGTGCATCTTTATGATCTTCATGTCCTTCTGTATATATTGACTCTACATATAACCGTACTTTATGTTAGCTAACCTGTGTGCCTGTTATTTTACAACCCTATCTGGATGTGATTTTAACTATACTGCCCCAATTATCACTTATCAAGTACTGTCAACTAATTATACTCTCTACCACCACATCACCCCTACCCCTATCGGTATGAATTTATCTCTGATTGAACGGGTTTTGCCACATGAAGACTTACATCGACTATTGAAACAGGCAAAGGAGCAGGCACAACAAACTTTAATAGCTGTCCACCATGATATCACAGAGATCAAACAAATCCTGGAACATGTTCAAAAAATAGTCAAATATAGTCAGTGAGAATCCCTTCTAGGATGGTCTGCCACAGCTATGGAGATGTTCCACTTCATTCCCTTAGCTTTTCTACTTATTTTGAGCGGTTTCTTACTTGTTCTAGTCATCATATTACATATTCATGCTTGGCTTCTGGCTTGCATTATTCTGATGGTTTCTCGACACACCACCTTATTGACTGCCTTGACTCTAACCCTTCATCACTCCATGACCAAACTCCCCTCTGCACCTCACACCCTTGGGGAGGTGGGAGGCATTGACATCAGTCTTGGCCTTATGTCACCATGACAAGCTGACCACCCTTTCCTCCACTGAGTTGCATAAGCAAGGGTGGAAATGGGAAGCTAGTATTGCCTTATACGGTATTTCTTGGTCCCATGCACACCAAGGATGGAACCAGCATAGAGGGGGAAGCAGATGTGGGATGTGATGATTGGTTAACAAGTCCAGACAGTGCTTCCATGACTCAACAATAAAAGAGCACAGTCTGATCAAGCGAGTATTGTCTCGGCATGTTCATCGTGGTCTATTGAGAAATGACAGACTCAGATAGAGGAATTACGGCACATCTCAAAGGTTCTAAAGGAATTTCCTTCACACACAAACCTCAGACCTGGTTCAGCTGCAGAAATACAGCATGTTAATATTAATCTAATGTTGAGTAATTAATCTAATGATGAGTTCTTTAAGAATGTAAATAGACTTTCCTTATTAGCCAAAGAAATCTTACCCCAGCAGAATTTTAGCATGAACCTCTTTGTTAGTCCTTGAAATTTCTCTCAGAGAGGTAATTTCTGCATCAAACCAGAATCCTCTTTCTTCTGGAGCCTCAACATTGTAGTTAACCATCACCACATCACCCACTTTTAGTTCACTCCACTTCAGAATGGTTCTTGCTCGTGGTCGAAGATTTTTGGTGTCCATTTCTACTATGCCATTCTCTGGATACCTTGAAAGACAAAACCAAACAGAAGAGACAATTAGTACTCCCAAAGTAGTAAGAAGTAAGTTAAAGACAACATTTTTCAGAAGCACAATTTTCAAAATAACTTTTGGGAGTGTTAGTGCTTAACTCTGTTTAAAAATTTGTTTTTTCTAAATTTTGTATTGGCCTAAATGCAGACTAGTGACTTGACTCATCTCATAGCGGAAAAAACATCCAGCAATCCAAAGGAAAAAAATAATCCATGAGCATTTGATGATTTCTTTTCATAAGTTCAAGTTCAAGTTTTCACATAGGCACAGATCAAATCTGTTCTCAGTAAAGTCAAAGAACCCAATTAAACCAACAGTGAAAAAGCAACAAAGATTAAAACTTGAATCTTCAGAACTGCTCAATTCTAGTTTAACTTGGCTTTCATAATTTGTTACATTTCCACCAATTTCAGTAACAACATAACTAAGACAATGTTAGCTCATTTAAAAAAAAAAATCAACCCTACAAACACAGCATGTATAAAAAAAAATCTCGTGATGAAGATTGCACGAGTCCACATTCCATTTACCAAACAATGTTTAAAAAAATGGCTGGCTGTAGAAACCCATAACCAAAATCAGGACTATTTCTAAGACTTTCTAATAGACATGGCAGCTAACAGTTTTAAAGTGTTTTCTCTCCTCAGTTATAAAATTAAAACCTTATTATGTTAAATCAGGGAAGTATTATTTCAGGATTTCTCTTAATGAGATACAGTAAGGGTTGCAATATTATAAGAAATAAAGAACAGGCAGAAAGAAAAAAGACAGTTCACTATAAGGCATTTATGAGATTTTGGGTTCTCTGGAAGTTGATTGTTGTTTTTTTTTTTTTTTAAACTAGAAACCTGATTATCCCCCCCATCCCAGCTATATTATGAATAATTTCTAGTGAGTTCTATTCCCTTGACAAGTTGAGAGACATTCATTTAGAAAAATGTGATGGTTTAGCCCCTGCCGGGGTCTGAGACCACGCGGCCGCTGCCCCTCCCCCACAAAGGGAGTGAAAACACAAAGCCCCAAGACTGAAATAAGGAAAGGTTCAATACAACAATGCAATAGCAACACAACAAACAACAACAATAACAATAACAGTAATAGTGATAGCAATGAACAGAGCAAAATAGCTACCAAATACAGCAGTTTGAAGCACGATGTACAAAACCATGGTGGTCTTCCCTTTCAGTTGCTGTACTCGTACAGCTAGGGCGGAAGTGGGCTGTCCATGCCACCTTCTCATGTTTTCCCCATGGTCGCGGAGGAAGAACCACAGGGTGCCCCATGGTGTGTGTCTTGCACTGCCCTTCTCTTGGGTGGGGAAACGCCTGCTTCTAACGGCCGAGACATCGGCCCGTGCAGGTGGAATGTAGGACATGTCCTCTTCCACTTTCTGGAGCCTCTGAGACAGTTCCTCTACGGCTGAAACCAAAGCATGTTGGGAGGAAGGGAGACTTCCCTCATATGGCTGGAGATCGATAATCACTTCATCTACTGTCTGAGTCTGGGTGTCTCGCCACCAGGATGCTGCTGCTAATGCTTTGGAATGTGCCTCTGGTGCACTTTGCAGGAACTTCCGCCACATCAGCTGTGTACAAGGGACCTGATCTGGATCCATGGGTGACCGCTCATCATTCAGATCACCATAGACCATGTCAAACACAGCCATTTCCCTGAGGTTTTGGATGCCTTTCTCCATGTCGGTCCACTTGCCTAACCGACATAGAGCATCATCCTTGTAGGGGTACCTCTCCCTCACAGCGAGCAGGAGTCGCCTCCAAAGGCTGAGAGTTTGAGCCTGTTTCCCTATTGCCTTGTCAATACCAGCCTGCTTGGCCAAAGGTCCCACCTGCTTGGCCTCTCTCCCCTCCAATTCTAAACCAGCAGCTCCACTATCCCAGCACCGGAGCAGCCAGGTGCAAATTTGCTCGCCTGGACTGCGGCCGAAATCCTTCCGCATATCTCGCAACTCACTGAGGGATAGAGATCGGATGATTACCTCCGGCTCTTCCTCCTGCTCTCGTGATGGGCCTGGTTCATTATCACCCTGTACACTGCGAGGGGATTTTTTGGTATATTTGGTTTTCTGTATCGGGGCGACTGATATTGGTACTGCTTGTCCCTCCGGCTCAGCTGCTGTGCTGGTGGAGGCGACCGGTACTGGCACTGCCTGTCCCCCTGGCCCAGCTGCTGTACCAGCAGGTTCACCTTCAGATCCTGCAGCTCTCTCTCCCCCTTGAGGGCAGTGATCAGTGTTAAGGGCGATGCGGTAAGCATGGGCAAGCCCCCAGCACATCGCAGCGAGTTGCATCTCCCGGGGTTTGTCAGATTGGCAGCACACCTTTTCCAAACACTCCACCAGTTTATCAGGACTCTGCACTTGTTCGGGAGTGAAATCCCAGAACGTTGGGGGTGACCACTGACTCAGGTACTTGCCCATCTTCTCCCACACACCTTGCCATTTATAACTATCTGCCCTCGGGGCAGGTTTCCGGGTGGTGCTATTGTTGGAGAAGTACCGCATGGCCCAAAACAAGATCTGGCAGACACTCAGAAAGCACTGTGCTGTGAACACACTGGCCTGGGTGCTCCAGGGATAGCTGAAACTCTCAAAAACCGAGAGGATCTCTTCCCCTGGCTCACCCACAGAGGGGGTGAGACCCCTAACAAAAGACCAGGCGGCAAACAGGTACCGGTTCACCCCCACAAGCAGCGAAACGAGCCCATTATAAGCAGACAGTAACCAGTAGAGCAGAACAAGACCCTTGATACATTTTCCACCGAGAACAAACACCAGCACTGGGAACACACAGGGGATATAAGGATTAATCCAACCCCAGCATGCAAGCAAATTGCCCAGCATTGCAAACATTTCTTATCAAACAAATGCAAATGAAAACAGAAAAAATTACACCTAACAGATTGCTCTAACACACCTTCTCCTTTTGTCCTTATTTCAGTCTTCTCCAGCCCCACGTTGGGCACCAAAGTTGTGGTGGTTTAGCCCCTGCCGGGGTCTGAGACCACGCGGCCGCTGCCCCTCCCCCACAAAGGGAGTGAAATACAAAGCCCCGAGACTGAGATAAGGACAGGTTTAATACAACAGTGCAACAGCAACACAACAAACAGCAACAATAAGAATAACAGTGATAACAATGAACAGAGCAAAGTATATCTACCAATACAGGAGTGAGAGGAGCAGATGTATAAAACCATGCGCCCCGCCCTCCCGCGCAAGGATGTGACGGAACCAGGATGTGACGTCCGCATGGTATCTGAATAACCCGGCTAGAGCTCCCCCCCCCACTGCTGGGGAAACTTAACCCTATCCTGGTTAAACCAGGACACTAGTTGGCTCTCTGAGTACTTGTGACAAGACATTATTTTCCACAAACTTCAAGAATTTCCCAGACTTGCTTGACACAGCAGCATGGTATTCCCAGTTGATGCCTGGGAAGCTGGAATCTCCCATAAGGACAAGGGCTACCTATCCAGAAATTTCTCCTAATTGCCTATAGAATAACTCATCAGTGCTAACATCCTGGCTGGGCAATCGGCAGTAGATACCCACTACAACATCTTTATTTTCCATCCCCCTAATCCTCACCCAAAGGCTCTCAACCACATCACCACTAACTGTAAGGGCTGTAAAAAACAAGCCTCTCCCTTACACACAGTGCAACTCCTCCACCTCACCTGCCCTGCCTATCCTTCCTGAACAGCCCGTAGCCCTCAATCCCAGCACTCCAGTCGCAGGACTCATTCCACCAAGTCTCACTCATACCAATGATATCGTAGCTCTGGGAGCTGACCAACGCTTCCAGTTCATCCTGGTTTTTTCTCATACTGTGTGTGTTGGTGTACAAGCATTTCAGATATGCTCCGGAGCCCTCCATGCTCCAAGGAGCAGCAGAAATGTTCTCACTAGCATTGTCGCCCTCAGGCAATGCCATGCCAACCCTTGGCTTACCTTCAGCTCTCCTGTTGGTATCCCCTTCCCCCATCGATTCTAGTTAAGTTCTTTTCTTATGTTGCACAGTAAAAAGAGGCTTCCACCATAAAAATAGTGCTAGCTTTTAAAACTAGATGTTTTAATCAGGTCACAGCACAGGTTTAAAAGATGAAAAGAAAGCACCTACTACCCGGAGACAACTGCTGTTAAAAACACTGTTTCTTTTTAAGAAACATTAATACGAATGATAAATCTTAAATTAATTCCCCAGCATTTATTTATTTATGGGAATTTTAACAAGCACACACATGCTTTATAGCATTAAAGTCCTATAACGAATAGCATAGTTCGTTAGACCATAATAGCAAAACTCTAATCTTATTAAGGGAAGTAGGACTTGGTCACTTTCCAACATGCCTATCTGTAGTGAACAAGATAATTCAAAGGTCTTCGAAAAAATATACATTGTAGCTTACTTCATTGTTGCATAAAGAAATTTCTGCTGCTGATAGCAGCTTAAATGTGAGGGCTCTGACAAAGTCATATGTCTACTCTTCAACAGTTCTTCAACAAGGTCCACTGACATGAATTGAAACATTCTCTTTGAACTAAATGGCGTTTGGCTTTAGATATCTTCTATTAAATCTTACACCCTGTTTTGTTACTGCATAGATGAGTTAGGGAAAAAACTGAGAACTAATACTCTGTCTCTAGTGTTGTTTGCCTTCTACTGGACAGCTACACAGAATTTGCCTTGAATTTGTTAAAATATTATTCAAGTTTATTTGGGGGGGTGGGAACCCCACTACACCACACCAGTAACCACAATAGTTTAAATCTGTCTGTATCTTTATATAAAACAATGGCCCAATAATAAACACATCTATCCTTAATAATAAAGCTAAAGCAAAAAAGTGGTTTTCCCCACCATTTACTGCTCCTTTCTAATTTATCAAACTGTAGGATACGAATAATAACGTCGTAAGAGAGGTATAGAGCTGCTACTCAAATTGCAGTCTCATGGGACATAACTTTTCACGGTTTTAAAATTTTTTTTTTACTTTGTTTTTTGTGTTTACCTTTTGTCTTGAAGTTTTCCTTCAAAGGAACAACTATTCTACAACTATGTGATAATCAAAATAATTACCGTGAATTAAAATATGCACAGAAGCAATAGAACAGATTCATCTACAGATAATAATGATGCATAAAGTGACTGTAAGATAATTTACTTTTTATTGCAGAGCTTGGATAATGACATAGCATTATAGTCCAACGGACTTCCAAAAACTAAAACAGATGTGTTTAATATACTGATTGGACCTAGCCCCTATCTTACAATAAAACTTTTTGCAGAATTATTTGAAGAACAGAAAGAAATTTGAAAAAGAGAAAGTAGCATATAGTGGAGGGAGAACCAGTTTACTTTAACTCCAAAATTGAAACAGGACTTAAAAGTCAGAATACTAAAGAAGATGATAGATAAAAACAAAGTAGAAATATAGTTTATGTACACAGTAGAAAAATCTACTGAAAACTAACTGTAAACAGTATATGTAAGTGTGGCTAGAAAGATAACCAATATACATTGATTCTAATGTCATTATCAAGCAAATGATTTAAACAAGTGTGATTTATAGCATTTCTGGTACATAAGAGTCACTCAACACTAAGAGTTGTGTTGTCCCAGCTTCAGTTCTGTGCCATCTTTCTTATCCCAGTAAGAACTCTGAAAAGAATCTTTCACGATGTATTATTGACGCACTTTGAGCCTTTTTATCCTTAACAGCTATTCCATCTCTTGTTCTGAGACGCATCCAACGAAAAGAATCTAAAGAAGATTGTTGGGCAGCATGAATACCAGGCACCCAAATTATCCCATTTTATAGACAGAAGAGAAAATAACTGTTCTCCAGAAAAGAAAAAAGAAGGTCGTTATCACTGAGTTTCTTCTGTTACTGCCTACTCAGAGACTTAAGTTGAGAAACATTCCTTTGGAGGGAAAGAACGCTTAAAAATGGGTGAAACTTTCCCTCTCAGAATCTAGTTTTCCGGTTCCATGTGTAGAATGCTGTAAAGAAGTTTTGACTTCATGTTTTCACAAGATGATTGATGTTTCAAGAGTCCTTTTACATAGCTGTGGTGGTGCAACTCCCCACCTTTCTTGGGCCACTTGGTGCTTGGTGCGATTCCCCCCCGCCAGGCCACATACCAACCCAAGATGGATCGGGAAAAGCAACGGACCAGGGTGTTAAGGCACCCCCTTAGCGCACCTGGCTCCTGCCTCCCCTACCACTTGGGAACGGTAATGACAATCAATCACCTCCTGACAGCCTAGTACATCCGTACTTGGGTTGTGGCCCAAAGGAGGTGATACCAGAGCTTCAAGATCTATCAAGTTCTGGGCCTGTGCAACTGGTGGAAAGTACCAGAGTATTTCATCATCCAAGTTGGGCTGAAATGGAAAAGTACCTGATGAAAGTCAATTATCTTGGACCCTATAAATAGCAACCCTAAGCAAGACCCTTTGAGCTCTCCTGGATTGCAGCGGGCTGTGACCAGCATCTCCCCTGAGTTGGGATGCCTCTCAGGCACAGAGTCCTTGAGATTTAAAGACCGTCTACCGACAAAGCCAACTACGGGCCAGGGCAAAGTCAGACTTCTCGAGACTCAATTATCGCTCGTTGAGGAATGCCAATACATTGTGAGTATTTACTCTAAACTCGAGAAGAGGGAAATTTTAACTACAGACTAGCCTCTTCCATCCACCTCTCTACCTATTTCTGTGCTTATACATGCACATTTGCCTTCACGAGTGTGGGTGTCTACATATTTCACTAGATCCAAATATTTTTGTCTGTCTGTCTGTGTGTATGTTTTGCACTTATATATATATACACATATATATATTTTGATTTAAGGTACCTTATAGTAAGTTAGCGTGAACTTGTCATTCTCAAATCTGTAATTAAGTCACTGTTTTAATTATAACATATTCTACCAAATCACCTTGTTAATCTTTAAATTGGTCAATCATTAAGTGCTGCTAAAATTCAACCTTTTGATCGACCTCACACCATTAATAAATCTTGAATTGCTGCTAAATCATAACCGTGTCAAATATTATCATCCGCGACAATGCCTCTCTAATGGATGCTGCTTCCAAGTGCATATCTGAAGGTCTATTTTGAGGACAGAATTTCTTCTGAAATGAATTATTTTTCAGATGGTCACAGAAAAAAATTCCTAGAAATCATGCAAATTCTAGAATGGAACTTCCAACTGCCAAGCAATCAGGCTTTTGAAAGTTTGTTTTTTTTTGTTTTTTTTTTTTTTACAACTCTTCTATCAGCTCTGAACTATATGTCTTCCAGGAGTTTATTAAGAAAATTAATAAAAACAAAGCACACTTGGGAGCCCTTCTTTTCACTCATTTGTGCTTGATTTCTGAACTTCCAGACCACAGGAGAACTGTAAAGGAACAATATTCATCCTTATTATTCCATGCTTTTCTCTAGATGCCAAGTTAGCCCTGAAGTCATTATATGAGAAGTTACAGTCATTTTTTACCTTCCTCTCTTCCAGCACAGTCATGCATCTGATATCAGAGAGCATCATCAATTTAAGAAAAAAGTTCCCAATTTACAAAAAAGGATAAATTCAAAGTGACATAGTTTGAGGAAAGTATAATTGTAATATTTTCTTTAGAAAAAAACCCCACATGTAACCTTTTAACCATTCACCTCATGAAATTAAAAAGCCAGCCTACTTGAATAATGAAGACATTCATCTGGTTTTAGTCTAAATCAATACCTCTCTTATCTAGAAGCTGGATCAAGGATAAAAACCAAGGATGTTCTTATGCACTGCAAAAACCACACTGTTTACATGACTTCTCCATCTATTTATTCTACAACTTTTAGTAATGGGGTGCTCTAACTTTACGGATACGTGGGGAAAAAGTATGTAAACTGAATATATCTTCCCCCTCTAGGTCTCACAATTTCTGCCCGACATGCAAGTAGTCTCATTATTAAAAGATTACCAGGTGCAGAGGCTTTTACAGTTGTTACTACTCACCTTAAGCCTGGTCTAAGTAATCCTTTCAATAGGCTAAGGCACACCAATATTTATATTCAGTGGGACACAGGAGAGAAGCAGCTAGCATTCATATTTGTCCATACCCAACATCACAGATTGACCATCCAGATACTTTTTTATAACTGGAACACCATTTGACACAAGCCTTTGAAACTGAGGCTAACTCACACTTTTGGCATAATTTCTAAGTACATCAAGCACTATAATGCTGTTCCTCATTACATCATGTAAGGAATAAATTGTACTTTTATAGAAAACCTCTGACCTCAGATATATCTAATACTGTAATTCCACAAAAAAATAGTATATTTTCCATCTTATGACCTCCACCATCTAGACTATTTCTCTCCTTTCCATTCACTTGTCCTAAATAACAAACCAAAATAACCATAGAGAAAACAGATTAAATTTAGGTACTGCTACTTACTCCATGTCAGTTTTCATCCTATATTTAAACATGTTACTTATATGAATGACCACAATGTTAAATTAAAACCTAACCTCTCAAATATACAGGATGAGTATGTAACTGAGATAGCAGTAAATGGGAATATGCAGGGCTATGTAAATCAAGCTAATACAAGAGAAAAAACCATAATCTTAAAAAGGCTCAAGAACTAAGAAAATACTGTAAAATCTTCAGTTTTCTCACTTTCACTAAAGAATCCATGTCAGTAAAACCTGAATAAAAAAATATTACTAAATAGAACTATGGTTAGTAAAGGTGTTTTCTTATTTATTGACTTTCTTTCAAAATCCTATGGTAATCCTCAAGAGACAACAGAAGTTACATGCAGCAATTGCGCAGCATCAAGGCCTCTGCAAGAGAGAACCCCCTCCTTCCTGGACGTCCCTCCTTTATATACTGAGCATGACATTATATGATATGGAATATTCCATTGGCTAAATTGGGTCTGGTGCTCTGGCCGTGCTCCCTCCCAGCTTCTTGTACACCTGCACACAGGCAGGACATGGGGAATTGGAGACTCCTTGATCTCTTAGCAACAACTGTAAACATCAATGTATTATCAACATTCTTCTCATACCAAATCCCATACTGAATCCAAAGCACAGCACTATTCTAGCTACTAGAAAGAAAAATTAACTCTATCCCAGCTGAAACCAGGACAGATAAGAGACGCACAGGTGTTGTAATTAAATGGGAGGTGAACAGAAAGCAATGTATTGTGCTAAAGGAATAAACTGTGAGGTGTTAGTCCTGAGATGGACTTAACCTCCCTGTACATGGTCTGGCTGGGATGGAGTTAACGTTCTTCATAGCAGGCCCATATAGAACCGTGCTTTGGATTTGTGACCAAAACAGCGTTCTTAACACACTGCTCTTTTGTCTATTGCCGAGCAGCAATTGCGCAGCATCAAGGCCTCTGTTTCTCACTCTGCCCTTGCAGCAAGTAGGCTGGGTGTGTGCAAGCAGTTGGGAGGAGACACTGCCGGGACAGCTGACCCGAATTGACCAAAGGGATATTCCATGCAGTGTGACATCGTGCTCAGCAATAAAAGCTCAGGGAAGGAGGAGGAAGGGGGGGAATGTTTGTGGCTACAGTGCTTGTCTTCCGCAACCGTTATGTGTGCCGAGGCCCTGCTTTCCAAGAAGTGGCTGGATATCTGCCTGCTGATGGGAATTAAGTGAATGAACTCCTCTTTTTGCTTGGCTTGCGTGCGCAGCTTTTGCTTTGCCTTTTAAACTGTATCTCGATGCACAAGTTTTCTCGCCTGACTTCTACTTTCTCCCCATCCTCTGGGAGAGGGGAGTGAGCGAGCGGCTCTGTGGGTACGTACTTGGCTGCTGGCCAGGGTCAACCCGCTATGCCCCCTGTGACAATACAGGCTGTAGAGTGACTGGCTGGGTAGCAGCTCTGCAGAAAAGGACCTGGGGGTCCTGGTAGACAGCAAGCTGAACACGAGCCAGCAGTGAGCCCCGGCAGCAAAGAAGGCTAACAGCATCCTGGGCTGTGTCAACAGGAGCATAGACAACAGATTGAGGGAAGTGACTGTTTCCCTTTACTCAGCGCTTGTTAGATCATATCTAGAATATTCTATCTGGTTTAGGTCCCACAATGCAAGGAAGATTCTGACAAGCTGGCATTAGCCCAGTGGAGGGCTGGCAAGATGGCCGTCAAGATGTGCTCTGTGAGGAGAGGCTGGGGGACTGGGCTTGTTCAGTCAGGTGAAGGAAAAACTTGTCGGGGGGGATGGTGATGGTGGCAGCTAATAGCAGCCTTCCAATACCTACAAGGAGGTTGGTAGGACTTCTTAGCATGATCTTCTCCTTCCACCCCCAGGAAAAACACAATCATGCTCCAGTATAAATAAAGCTGATTAAGGTTCTCGGCTACAGAGGTGCGAGATATATTGTCGGACAACATTCAGCTTGCTCTTGAATTGACCAGTGTCAATACTAATGGGACAACTGGAAAAAAAACTCAAACAAAAAACCCCAAAATCCCCAGCTCTAGATCTCCGTTTAAGTGGAGACCTGTGGGATCTTTGGGGTTTGAAGACAGCTAGGAGAAATAGACTAAGAACTAGATCTATGACAGTGGAGGGCTTCATGTTGAGATCAAGGGTGAATAGCTTTCCAGTATCTCCTGAAAAAACATCATGGAGTAGTCAGTTCCAGATGTAAACAGAAAGAAAATGAGCGTTTGATTCCCCCCGCCCCCTTTTTGTGCGTATGCATTATCAGACCGGACCTGCCACAACAGCTGGGTATCAAATGAACTTTGCCGCAACACAAAGTCTCAGAAACAAAGCGTAGGTCTACTCCATGTTCCCAACCCCATCTCAAAACATTACAACAGACTTGTCCTTCAGCTGTAGCCTTCTTGGTGGACAGTTTTTCTACGCTGGATAATAATACAAGCAGTGAAGGAGAACCAGTCTAGATACTGAGATGATCTCAGTGAGGATCTGAGCAGCTGTCAATCTGTGTCAGAGGCAAGCCCCATAGTCTTCTGCATAATGTAAGAAAGACATTTTGATGGCTTTATGGGCACCAGGCTTATGGTCTCCATCTGCAGGTTGCTTGTCAGAGACATGCAGTTTCCCAAAGCAGAAAAAGCAACTGCTTCCATCTCTGGCAGGAATGCTCCTGTTGTGGGCAAGGAGCTTAAAGCCCTTCATCCGGGGTGAAATCATCTGCTGTAGGGGATAGAAGGAAGGAGAAATGAGCTACTTCATTGAAGAACACAGTAAGAAAAGGCTTGGTAAGAAAAGGCTGTCAAGGTGGATTGGTGTCACACAGCCTAGCCCAAACCGAAGCATCCAGGAACAGCAGCCATGCACAGAAGAAACTAACAGTAGAATATGAACCTCAAAGAACAAGCACAAAGCGATGACAAATAGGATAAGAACATTTGAAACTGAGAACTGAAGGACACACAGTACACAATACCCTATTTATCCATGTATTCTTCCTCCCTTGTGTTTGATACGTGTGCTCTACAGATACCAAAAAGGCAAAAAGACTAATGTCTGAAGCCAGCGTTGTGAGTGCATGCGCAACCACCCACCATGTGAATGTGCATGTTAACTACCACTCAAAGAACAAAGAAGGGGGATGTTGAAAGGTACATACAAAGTGTCACAAATGACGCCTTGTGTTTTGTCATATGTAGGTCCTTAACTTTTACCGAAGTCTCTGTTAGCTGATAAATGCATAGATCTTGCTTGCTAGAAAGTTTTAAAATAACTTTTCTCCCTGTAAGCTCAAACTTCTAATGTTTCGGGCCCATCAAGTAAATGACCATGACGTAAACAAAATTAGATAAGACCTAATGTTTTAAGATGGTCACTGGCTAAGAACACAAACCTGTGACAGATCGTGTTATAAGAAGACTGAGGTGACTGCATCTACTGGAAATGCTAGATCTTAAGGAACACATGAAGTAAAACTGACATCTTGTAAGCATAGGTACACCTATGCAAGTCAGATCTGCTTAACTATACTTTCTACTTCACAGGTGGCTTCTCCCTCGAATCTCTAACTTGCATAAAATGACACTATCTACAAAAGAGGAGCATAATTTAACTCCAGTAATTACAAACACACTCTCTCTCAAATTTTTGCCCTTTGCTCAATTAAATGCTTCTGTGATGTTACACAATTAACCAGTCTTAGAACCAGGTCTTTGAAAGCATACCATGATGCATATCTATCATTTTAGGGACAATTATTATTATTTTTTTTTTAAGAATAGTTCAGTTGAAAGGGACCTGTAGCGATCATCTAGTCCAACCGTAATGATACGGGGTGACTAAAGTTGTGAGAAAGTTCTGAAGTTAAGTATTTCGATATTTTTTAAAGTAAATTTTTGCTTTCAACACCGTAGCTATCTATTTGTGTGTGTGTGTGTGGACAAACATATCTGCAGATAAAAAAATTGATGATTGCAGATGTAAAACTGCATTTGAACTTTACATTCAGACAAAAGCTGTATTATCCTCCAAGGTAAGTATATAAAGAAAAGTTGTAACTAGTCTTGCCAAGAGCAGCTAAAAGATGTTCAGCTTGAGTCTTCAACATTCTTGTTTTTTCCCTAGCAAAACCGGTTTAAATTGTAATTATTAAAAACAACAAAACTTGTGATTGATACTTAAATTCAAGTTTTCAAAATATTTTTTTATCTTCAACAAGACTAATACTGAATATGCTTCTGTGCAAAGTAAACGTATGCTCCTTTACCTTTAATCTCACGTGCCAAAGTGCGATATTTTTGTTGTTCTCTGTAATAAAAAAATTCTCATTGATGCCGTTGGTTTAGAAGCTTAGTTAGCTGCTTCAGCAAATTAAGGCATCGTTAAAAAAACCTGGGATCCAGTTTATGTGAATGCATCGGTGCACAAGCTGGTGATGAGAAATCCCTGCAAATCCCACTGAGTTTATGGCACAAAGCCTCTACTCTAGCACAGCTGTCGTAGGTTCTGAAATTTGCTTGTACCACAGATTTTAAAAAATAAAAATAAAGAATCCCTTTGTACCCTCACTTCAGCTCGGAACTGATTTTATGTCCCCAGTGACCAGATTCTCTACAAGAAACCTCTACGTGAAATGCAGACCTGTCATTTCATGCGTAAATATTACGTTTAAAACAAAATGTAAACAATTCAAGCACCAGAATTTGCTCCCATGAAACACTTGCTTAGACTTCAATGGGAGGAACTGAGTATGAGCAGAGTAGGTTTTAAAGAAAATATTAACTTACGTTTTACATAGAAAAACAAGTACAGAAAAATCCAGTGCATAGTTTCCTTTCCTTAGAGATAGGGATTCTGAGTTTCATAAAGTCGAGATAAAGTTCATGCTTCACAGGAATTTGTGAATAAAAGAAAAAAACCCCTCGTTACTCTCAGGATATTCATTATATCTGACTGAAAGACATTATGGCTTTTTAATGTTTCTTTCTTTGGTTGCAATATTGAACTTGCTCTCTTTGATTCCAAGTTTCTTCAACAAAATTCTTTGTTTATACACACCAAATCATAACATATGTCCTCAAAATAATATCAGAAGCACTTACTCATCATACTTGATATGATAAATAGCTTCTTCATCAGTGTCTGCGCAGTCTGAGTAAGATGTGGATGGTGTACTGTCCAAAAAATTTGCATTCTCTCTAGAATGATCTTGACTTAAGCTTCCAGTAGTCCTTTTGTAGGAATTGCCACTCTTTGCTTGAGCTTTACCATTCTTACGTCCTTCTGTTGCTCGAGTAACATTTTCTATATGAGCTTCAAACCAGGCTCCAATGCTGACATCACGGGCATCCACCAATTCGTTTATCTAAAAGGAAAATTTGATAATGAATATTTATTTTCTATAATCCTGGTTAAGAACAAAAAGGAAAACTGACTAAACTACTTAACTGTCAGTGGAAAAAACCCTACGCTGCTGATTTCAACTGGTTTGGGCTTGGGTAAGTTAGAGCAACGTTCAGTCATTCAAGTGTTGTGCTTTAAGTGTTTTATTCCTCTACTCTTAATAAGATCTGCTATGAGCACAATTTGTAAAAAATATATTTTTAAAAGTTGAGGCTGATTTTTTTCTTTTAACCTACAAATTAGCTTAATCTCTATTTCCACTGAACTTTTTCTTGCTTCATGGAATTGTTCTTTATGACTAAAATAAGCACATATACTTAAAATAATAGCCCACAATCAGATTTTAAGATCTTCCTGGACTTCCAAATTGGAATTATTACTTAACCCTGATTCTTTTTGACCTGCACTGCTGCTGAATCCTTCAGTGTTTGAGAAAGGAGGGGGGAGGGAGATGGGCTCTCCGAGTCTAACAGGGCTGCTATCATAACCAAGCGAGACTGGTGCTTCCATAAATCTTTCAACTGCAAGAAGCAGAAGTCTCTCATGACTCTTCTCCTTTCTGTGCTCACAGTAGTGCTGGTTATGTAACTACTCTATTGTAGAGCATGTTTCATTAATTCATTATCCTAACATATTTTCTCAAGCCTTCAACTAATTAAATACATATTACTTCAGCAATACAAGATTTTTCCTGTGAGTCGAGTTCAAACCACTGAGGTATACATCGCTTCAGTTACATAGGCATTCTTTTAAAAACTGTAGTGTATAAACAGTTATTTTCTTTGAAATATTAACTGGATTAAAATAGTATTAAACACCTCCTCTTCCCCCCTCCCCCCCCCCCCACTCTTAAGGAACACCTTCGTACACTGCGCACCGAGTATAAGAAAACATTATTGCAACAGAACTGCTATGGAGCCATACCAAGTGAAGAAGATAAGGCATATGGAAGAAGACTCTTAAGACGAAAAACTTAAAGTTAATTCTAAAAATGCTCAGAATAGGTTCAATAGCTGTAAAATCAAATTGGGGGAACTACTTTCATGCTCATTTCGGAAATAACATTTTACCAGGAATGCTTCACAGATGTATTTTTAGTTTTACTTTATTTGAAAAACATCCTTTCCTTCTAATTTTTTTACACAAAGAAGGAAATTTACCTTCTAAAGACCATCTAAATGTCCCTTTAAAAAAACCCAAAACCAAACAAACAACAAAAAAACCCAGAAAAATTGAGCCCAAAAGATAACACGTTAACATAGCAGCCAACCTCAGGGCATGAACAAACTTGTTTTACCACACTATGATGTATGCAAGAGAACTGTGCATTTCCAAAATGTTTAATAAGCAGGCTCTGTACTGATACATATATAAAACTCATTTTTCTGGGATAAATTTATAAGGCGGAATTGCTTCAGGGGCTGTATTATGTGTTTACAGTTTTTGAAAATGAGGGCAGTTTAATTTGCCACAGATGTGTATGGTTTAATTTATAGCCTTAATCAAGCAGCAAGACAGTGACAGAGATGGCTATTTATTCTTACTACACCCAAAGACCAGCATCTATAAACAAAACAACATGAATGATATTAATCATCGGTATTTAAACTGAAGCAATCATTAGGTAATTTGAAGTACAAATGAAGGCAGTTCCTAAACTAACAATTTTACCGAGAGATAGAGGGTGAAAGGTAAGAATATAATGCATAAGGTATATATCACATTTCTTCTTACTTTTCATGCGCTTCCCTGAAAAAAATAAAAACATCAAAAAATTCAACCCTTTCCTTTTTTTCCCCCATGTAAAATCCCGGCATCCCATTTAAATCTTTATTCTCAACTCCCACAATAATAAAAGTATACCTTTTTAAAATATAAACATATAATAAACAAATAATAAAGCTCCACCTTGTTTTAAGTCAGCCTGCTGACCTATTTTAAACATAAGGAGCGTGTATTTCTGTAAGGAAACCGCAGGAAAACATCCCTATGTAACCTTAGGCATTTCAATTATTTCTAGCTTAAAGTGATTTGCAACTTCCTCCTCCTGAAAATGCAGTTGAGACACAGACATTATTGAGGTTTCCCCATCTGCAGCTACTTCTTGAGACTAGCTACAAAGAAGCCATGTTCTTCAAGCCAAAAAATATTAGAGCCAGAAAGAAGTAAGTCTCCTGTGATCGTTCCTCCCAAATGCATCTTTCTAGACTGTGACGCTCACACTTGGACAATAGACTTCCCAGCCTTGTAGAGAATAAAAGGCAAATAATTATGAGTATAAACCCTTGAGGACTATATCAGTTATTTTATATACCATCCTATTTATACCTGATGAACTAAAGATGTTGACAATAGCAGAGGGGTTCAAAGAAAAACTAAGGCATTCAGAAGAAGAATGTTAATCAGTGGTATAACAACAAAGCCTTTTTAATCTGTAACTCTGTTACGAATATAATTTGAATTGGTAAATCAACATGGACACTTTAAGCTTAAAGGCAGCCATTGATACGGAGAGCTTTAAACTAGATTTAGCGGGGTAAGGGGATGCGGGTTTGAGCAACAGAGAAGAGCCAGGGGCTGCTGATGTATTAGGAGCCAACAGGGAAACACCTGTGAAATGCCTCAAAGGAATTCAGGTGTGTTCCTCTAAAAAGGTGACAAGGTAGGTAGCCCAGCTGAAGTGCCTCAATGCCAGTGCACGCAGCATGGGTAACAAGCAGGAGGAGCTGGAAGCCACTGTGCAGCTAGAAAGCTACGATCTGATCGTTACCACCGAAACGCGGTGGGACGAATCGCACGACTTGGAGCCCTGCAATCGATGGCTATAAACTGTTCAGAAGGGACAGGCAAGGAAGGAGGGGCGGGGGGGGGGGGGTGTTGTCCTCTACGTAAAAGAATGGATTGACTGCACAGAGCTGTCTTTGAAAAACAGAGCTTATGGGTAAAAATTAGGGGCCAAGCCAACAAAGGAAACCTCGTGGCTGGTGTTTACTACGGGCCGCCCGAGCAAGGGGAGCCTGTTGACAAAGCATTCTTACTTCGACTACGGGAAACAGCACGCTCGCAGGCTCTGATCCTGCTGGGGGACTTCAATCACCCTGACATCCGCTGGAAGAGCAGCACAGCAAGCTGTAGGCGGTCCGGGAAACTCTTGGAGTGCGTCGAGGATAACTCCTTAATCCAGGTGATAGACAGCCTGTGCAGAGGAGGAGAGTTACTGGACCTGTTGCTTACCAACACAGATGATTTCATTGGAGAGGTCAAGACTGGTGGCAGCCAGGGCTGCAGTAATCATGCCCTGGTGGAGTTCATGATCTTAAGGGATATGGGCCAGGTGAAGAGTAGAGTCAGGACCCTGAATTTTAGGAGAGCAAATGTTCAGTTGTTCAAGGAATTAGTGGATGGGACCCCCTGGGAAACTGCCCTCGGATAAAGGAGCTGAACAGAGCTGTCAACTCTTCAAGGACATTATTCTTAGAGTATAAGAGCTCTCGATTCCCACATGTAAGAAATCAAGCAAGGAAGGCAGGAGACCAGCATGGCTGAGTAAGGGCCTCCTGGTCAAACTAAAGTGCAAGAAGGAAATGCACAGGCAGTCGAGCCAGGGATGTGTATCCTGGGAAGAATATAGGGACACTACCCAGAGGTGTAGGGATGGGATCAGGAAAGCAAGGGCTTCTACAGGTACATTGGCCAGAAAAGGAAGATTAAAGAAAATGCGCACTCCCCCACCCCCAATAAATAGGGCGGGAGAGCTGGTAACAACTGACATGGAGAAGGCTGAGGTACTCAGTAATATTTTCCTCTCAGTTTTCAATGGTAATCTCTCTTCCCAGATCTCTCAAGCCCCCGAAACTCAAGGCAGGGACTGGGGGAATGAAAAATTGGACATGAGCCAGCAATGTGCGCTCACAGCCCGGAAAGCCAACCGTATCCTGGGCTGCATCAAGAGAAGCGTGGCCAGCAGGTTGAGGGAGGTGATTCTGCCCCTCTACTCCACTCTCGTGAGACCCTACCTGGAGTACTGTGTCTATCTCTGGGGCCCCCAGCACAAGAAAGACATGGACCCGTTAGAGTGGGTCCAGAGGAGGGCCACGAAGATGATCAGAGGGCTGGAACACCTCTCCTATGAGGACAGGCTGAGAGAGTTGGGGTTGTTCAGCCTGGAGAAGAGAAGGCTCCGGGGAGACCTTATTGCGGCCTTTCAATACTTAAAGGGGGCTTACAAGAAAGATGGAGAGAGACTGTTCACCAGGGCCTGTAGTGACAGGACAAGGGGCAATGGTTTAAAACTGAAAGAGGGTAGATTTGGATTGGACATAAGGAAGAAATTCTTTCCTGTGAGGGTGGTGAAACACTGGAACAGGCTGCCCAGAGAAGTTGTGGATGCCCCCTCCCTGGAAGTGTTCAAAGTCAGGTTGGACGGGGCTTTGAGCTACCTGATCTAGTGAAAGGTGTCCCTGCCCATGGCGGGGGGCTGAATTAGATGGTATTTAAAGGTCCCTTCCAAGCCAAACCATTCTATGATTCTAAGCTTACAAAAGTTACAGGCAGCTCTGTGAGGGATGGCACAGGTGGTTAAAGGCGAGTGATGTGAGAAAAGGCCAGACTTCACAGACACCTGACAGGGAGCATTGGGGACCTTTTGGGGAGTGGAACCTAATAGCATACATGGCCGAGAGTGCCTAGGAACTGGTATCAGACATACCAAATATAGGTTAATATGTAGCAAAACTGGGACCAATGGGGGAAAAAGTATTTAGAGTTGGGTTGTTTATTTGGGAGGAGACTGAGGTGGAGAAAGGGAGGGATTAAGGTGGGTGGAGGAAGAACAAGCATGGGAAAATGGAGAGAAGGGGAGAATAAAAGGAGCTGGTTGTGTGTAAGCATGTCAGTATGCTTGTCTGGGCAAGTCCTGCGTGCAGTCACTGCAGTCTGTCCCATCTTCTTATTAAATTCTGTTCCTAACTCTTTTCTGTGTGAGCTCGATCTCTATTCTGTGTGTGTCTGTAAGCGTACGTATATGTTCTGCTAACAAACTGCAAGCTGGACTTAGCCGGCAAGTAGGAGAACATCTGGAAATTCCCATGGCCCGTGACTGGGTAAAGGGCCCAGGGTCTGGGCATGGCTACTGGGTAGCTACTGGGACCTCAAGTCCATGCCACTGTTCAAGGCACCTGCAAATGGGAGTGTGTCCATGAATCAAGAGTGAGGGTATGTTCCACTAGTGAACTTTAATCCTGATCAATCCTGTCAGGGCTCTGAGCAGCCTCACCTTTTGCCTACACCTACAGCCTCTGTCCATGACCCCACGACTGGAGCCCTGCAATCGATGGCTATAAACTGTTCAGAAGGGACAGGCAAGGACACGGGCTCCTGAGGTTCTTGTACATCTTTATGTAAGCTGTTTGATTCTGTTATCTAACAAACATCATTGGCTTTTTGTTGAGTACGTGGAACCTGGTTTCATCCTGGCATAAGAGGAAATACCTTGTTGGTGAGGCCACAGAGAAACAGAATAGTTTGGGTTGGAAGGGACCTTTAAAGGTCATCTAGTCCAACCCCCCCTGCAATGGCGGTCGACATGCCCTGAGGCGGTCGATCCCTGAGTGGCAGGGTGTGTGGGAGGATTTGGGCAGATGCCTAAGGTGGTTATCACCTCTGATAGCCTGGGATTTTATGCCTGGACAGGCACGTAATCCCGTTGAATCGGTGCGCCACTTGACAGAAGGGTGCCTTGCCTACCCCAATGAGACCCAGCAGCTCCTAGCGCTGTACTGGGGCATGGCCTGTGCCTATTGAGCCTCTGTTCAGCACCATCAGAGGAGCACGGGAAGGAGGGCCTTTACATCTGAGGACACAATTGTTGAGACAGGGACCCAAACCCCAACTACAGTAATCGCCCCAGTAGTCAAAAAGAAACACTGGCTGTGGAGGTTGACAGGTCCATACCATTGATTAGTAAGAGAGGAGGAGGAGGAAGGCTCTGATCAGGAAGCTGGTTCTTCAACAAAGAAACAGGAGGAGGAAGTGACAGACTTCACCCAAGAGGCAGAAACCACATGGTCCCTAACCCTGAGTGAACTTTGAGATCTGCGGAAAGATTACGGCCTTCAGCCAGGTGAGCGGATTGCTGCCTGATTGCTCTGATGCAAGGATACTGGGGCCAACAGTCAGGAATTAGAGGGTAAGGAGGCCCAGCAGCTGGTATCCCTAGCTAGGGACTGGCAAATTGACAAAGAAATTGGAAGAGAGGTGACAATTCTCAGCCTCTGGAGGTGGCTCCTGTCAAGTGTGAAGGTGAGATATCCCCTCAAGGATGATCTTGTAAATTACCGAGGGAAGTGGACCATTACTGAGGAAGGCATCCAGTATCTGAGAGAATTAACGTTGGTGGAAGTTGTCTACAGTGGACCTGGACAGAAAACAGGTCTCCAAAGATCTGGATGACATCCAGTGTACACGGGCCATGTGGAGGAGGTTTGTCCGGAATGCACCGGTGTTGTACTCCAACACCCTGACAATGATGGAGTGGCCAGACTTCAATACACCAACTGTGGAGAGACTGTCCCACCAGCTCCAGCATTTCAAAGAGAATCTCTCATCCTCCTCATCTCCATGGGCCAGCATCTCGGCTGTCAGGGGCACCCCACGGAGCCAGCCTCTCCTGGCCAGAGGGAAAGGGAGCCCCAGGCGCATGCTGCGTGGCACCCTCTGGATCATCCTGCATGACCAGGGGGAGGAACACGAGGAAGTGGGATGGTGAGCCCACCTCAAAGCTAGAAGCCCACATATGTGACTTGCAGGGGAAGACAGCTGCTAAGAAGAGGCCATCCAAGAAGGCTTTTGTTCCAGGTGCTGTTGAGACGGTAGAAGGCAACTGGCGACCAGCAATCCCCCAGATGCAGAAGAAGGACTGAGAACGCCTCTCCTCTTGATTTTGGTGAAAGGACTTCTGGTCTGACACCACAGGGGTCAGACAGTGAATACTCCAATGAGGAATAGAGGGTCCCTGCCTTCAGCCAGGCAAAGGAAAGGGATGACGGAGTGTACTGGACTGTATGGATTCGATGGCCTGGCACATCAGACCCACGGGAGTATAAGGCTCTGGGTGGACACTAGTGCACAGTGTACCCTGATGCCATTGGGGTACAAGGGGGCGGAACACATCTGGATTTCTGGACTGACAGGGATCCCAGTTGTTGTCTGTGTTGGAGGCTGAGGTGAGACTAACAGGGAACAAGTGGCAAAAGCACCCCATTGTTACCAGCCCGGAGGCTCCGTGCATCCACGGCATAGACTACCTCAGGAGAGGGTACCTCAAGGGCACAAAAGGGTACCAGTGGGCCTTTCATGTAGCCGCTGTGGATACAGAGAAGACTAAACAGCTGTCTACCTTGCCAGCCATTCAGAGCCATTCAACCCTCTGTTGTGGGGTTGCTGTGCGTCAAAGAACAGTAGATGCCGATTAGTAAGTGGGTAGCGCTGATCATGCAACGGGCTCGAATGGGGAACCCCAACCGCCCAGGAATCCTGGAAGAGATCGTGGACTGGCCAGAAGGCAGAGATTTTGGTGCATCGCCCGAGGAGGTGACTCGTGCCCAAGAGGCGCCACCATATAATGAGTTATCAGAAGGTGAAAGGCAATATGCTCTGTTTACCGACGGATCCTGTCATGTTGTAGGAAACCATCGGAAGTGGAAAGCAATGACACAACAGGTCGTTGAAGCCGTCGAAGGAGAAGGCAAGTTGAATCAGTTTACAGAAGTGAAAGCCATCCAGCTGGCCCTAGAGATTGCTGAATGAGAAAAGTGGCCAGTACTCCATCTCTGTACAGACTCATGGATGGTGGCAAACACCCTGCTACAGCAATGGAAACAGACCAACTGGCAGTGCAGAGGTAAACCCATCTAGGCTGCTGCATTGTGGCAAGACATTGCTGCCTGGGTAGAAAAACTTTGCTGTAAAGGCACATCATGTAGATGCTCACGTGCCCAAGAACCGCGTCACTGAAGAACATCAAAACAACAAGCAGGTAGACCAGGCTGCCAGAATTGGAGTGGCTCAGGTGGAGCTGGACTGTGAAAGTAAGGGTGAGCTATTCATAGCTTGGAGAGCCCATGACACATCAGGACATCTAGGGAGAGATGCAGCGTACAGATGGACTCGTGATCGAGGGGTGGACCTGACTATTGAGGCCACCCACCCGTGAACGTAAAACACGCGCCACAATGAAGCGAGCCACATGAGTAAAGCGTCCCTGGAATAGCGGGCGGTGCCTGGGATATCAATATAGCGAAGCCTGGTAGATTGACTATACCGCCACAAACTTGCCAAGGCGAGCACTGCATGGAAGCAACTATTGGGTGGCTAGAAACATACCCTGTAAACCATGACACCGCTCGAAACACCATCCTGGGCCTTGAAAGGCCAGTTCTGTGGCAACAGGACACCCCAGAAAGAACCGAGTCAGATGAACAAACAAGGACAATCTGCACAGTCAAAGGAAATTAACACAATAGACACTTTAAATCCTTACTGAACACAGTATTACTTATAAAAAAGTTCTTCTTCCCAGTAGTCAGCTCCTACATCACCAGAAATCATGACAGCATTACTGAAATAAGTCACAAATAATCCCTCAGGCCAATTAAATATTCAACCTAAAAACCGCAATTTTCATCAAAATAAGTACTGCAATTTGTCTCTGAAATGAAGCTTTGGGGAATGGGTGAATCAGCTTGATAGGACATTCAATCCAACAACAGTTTATATAGCAGGTTGAGAAAAACTTTGCTCAAAGACAACTCCCCCAAAATGAGGGTGCCTAGGCAATGTATTAAAGATATACATTTGGTAAATAAATAATATTTTTAAGAACGTTTGTCGACAGTTCATAATTTACATTTATGAAGTCGACAGGCAAATAATTTAGTCAAGCTGTATTTCATATAAGTCAATAATGACTCTCTAAAGGGATATTGGAATATGTACTAAAGCAAGAGTAACTTGCTTTAGAGCAAGAATAACAGATTTTTTCATTTTTTCTCTTCTAACACCAGTAATTTAGAAAACAGTCAAGTTACTTTAGTAAATTTCACTTCCATTTTTTCTTCATGTTTAGCATGCTTCTAAAACGTAGGGCCTCATTAACATCTTTTGATTGATGCACCACCAATAAACAGCTACACCTGGTGCATCTGCCATCAGTCTTTCAGTATACTGAGCATCTCTACAAGTACAAGAAAAAGATGACATCTTCCAAACACATAGAAATTCCTAGCCTCTACAAAGCACGCAATGATTTTGTTATTTAGTTGCTCCTTAGGGCGTGCAGCAGCCCAGAGCGCTGCAAACAGAGGTGTGGCCACTAGCAGGGGCAGTTTGTGGCGCAGGGCACCCGGGACGCTGCAGGGGCTGCTCTCAGTTTGCACAGCAGTTTGCACACAGAAAGGCTGACTCCTGATTAGGGAGGATCTGGCTCACAGAGAGCAGCAGATAGTGACATGGTAGTTGTCACAGCAGTTATTAACACGGCCGTGGTGCAGAGGGGACAGGCACTTATGCTGACGACTGCGTGGGGCTGCTTGGAGACTGTGCAGCGATGGTCTCAACATGAAGCAGGGCACACTCCCCAGCACTGACTGGTGATAATGCCCTTGGCACACTCGATCCAAACAGAGTTGGGGCGGGGTGGGAGGACGACACTTCCCAGGTCTCGGGCTGCAGAGAGTGCCTGGGGCCTCTCTGTGGGACTGGGGGCAGTGGTGGCATCTCCTGTGAGAGATGTGCTCTGGTTGAGGTGCTGAGTCACCAGGTGAAGGAGATGCAGGAAGCGGTGAGCAGGCTGCAAATCATCAGGGAGGACAATGAGGAGATTGACAGGGTCTTTGCAGAAACTCTGCAGAGACAACAGTCTGAGCCACACACAGCAAGGAAGGCTAGAGACCATGGTCAAACAGGTAGCTGAGGGTGGCTGTCAAGATGGAGAAGGCTAGAAGCTTGTGACTTCTGGCAAATGGAAGAAAGGCTCCTGCTCCACCTGCAGACCTGCAACTGCCCTGGGTATAGTGCCCTGGGCACTGGTGGGGACAAACAAGACCCTTCAGGGTATGCATCAGAGCCAGCTGAGCCCAAACCTTGTGTCTGCACAAAGGGAAAAAGGAAAGTGACAGTCGTTGGAGACTCCCTCCCGTGGGGGACAGAGGCACCTATCTGCTGACCCAAACTGATGTCTCAGGAGGCTTTTTGCTTGCCAGTGGGCAGGATCCGGGATGTTGCAAAGGGACTGCCAAGGCTTGTCTGGGCCTCGGATTATTACCCCTTCCTGCACTTCCATGCGGGTACCAATGTTACTGCCAGGGGTAACCTGGAGTATTTCACAAGTGACTACAGAACTCTGGGGGGGTGAGGGTGAAGGGCATGGGAACCCAGGTGGTATTCTCCTCAATTCTGCCAGTGAGGAGGAAAGGCTCAGGTAGAAGTGGACTCATCCAGTGGGTCAAGACCTGACTGTGTGGCCGGTGTCACACAGGCA
>NW_027436603.1:0-22501 GCF_031877795.1 Strix aluco | reverse complement strand
TGGTATGGCAGAGAGCTTGATTCAGACACAGAGCCCTGGAGGGAGGATGCAGCTGCCCAGGTCTGGGGCTGCAGGGAGTGCCTGGGGCCTCTCCCTGGGATTGGTGATGGTGGCATCACCCGTGAGAGACATGCTCTGGTCGAGGCACTGAGTCAGCAGGTGAAGGAGCTATGGGAGGAGGGGAGCAGGCTGTGTAGCATTGGGAAGGATGAGCAGGAGATGGACAGGGTCTTCACAGAGGCTCTATAGAGGTGAGAGCCTGAGCCGCATGATGCAAGGAAGGAGGGGTGGCTAGTGGCTATGCTTGAATGAGAGCAGGATGGACGTGCCCAATGCCCAAGTGTGGGGGGGCGTGGGGTGTTGGAGCTGGAAGCTTGTGACTTCTGGCAGCAGGAGAAAGGCTCCTTCTCTATCTGCAGATCTGAACTTACAGAACCGGTAGAGTACCTTGGTAGTCAAAGAGGAGAAGCCAGCTCTGAGGGAGGCTTCAGAGCTAGCTGGGCCCCAACTGTTGTGGTAGGTTGATCTTGGCTGGCTGCTAGATGCCCACCCAGCCGCTCTCTCACTCCCCCTCCTCAACAGGACAGGGGGAGAAAATAAGATGAAAAAGCTCGTGGGTCGAGATAAAGACAGGGAAATCTCTTGCCAATTACCATCACGAGCAAAACAGACTCGACTCGGGAAAAAATTAAATTTAATTTTATTGCCAATTAAAATAGAGTTGGATGGTGAAAAACAAAGACAAAAATGAAAACATCTTTCCCCCACCCCACCCAGGCTCAACTTCACTCCTTCATTCCTGACTCCTCTACACCCACCTCCCCACCCCCCTGAGCGGTGCAGGGATATGGGGATTTGGGGGTTGCAGTCCGTTAATAACACTTTGTCTCTGCCACTCCTTCCTCCTCGCACTTTTCCCTTGCTCCAGCGTGGCTCCTCTCCACGGGCTGCAGGGAAATACCTGCTCCACTGTGGTCTCTTCTGTGGGCTGCAGTGGAATATCTGCTCCGGTATCTGGAGTACCTCCTCCTTCTCTGCCCTTGGTGATCACTGGGATGTTTCTCACACTTTTTTCCCTCACTCCTCTCTCTGCCATGCGGCGTTTTGTCCTTTCTTAAATATGAGGCGCCACCAGCTTCGCTGATTGGTTCAGCTCTGGCCTGCGGTGGGTCTGTTGTGGAGCAGGCTGGAACCATCTGTGTCTGGCACAGGGCAGCCCCTGGTCTCTTCTCACAGAAGCCACCCCTGCAGTCCCACCCCCTGGCTACCAAAACCTTGCCACGGTACACCCAATAGAACTGTGCATTAGCACCAAGAGGGAACATTGGGTGACTGCAGTTGGAGCCTCCCTTCTGCAGAGGACCCATCTGCTGACCAGACATAGGATCATAGAATAATTCAGGTGGGAAGGGACCTCAGAAGGGGACCCTCAAAGCAGGGTCAACACTGAATTCAGACCAGGTTGCTCAGGGATTTATCCAGTCAGGTCTTGAAAATATCCAAAGACAGAGATTGCACAACCCCACTGGGCAACCTGCTCTACTGCTTGATTGACTTCATTGTGAAAAAGTTTTCTCCTTATATTCGGTCAGAGCCTCTCTTGTTTCAGCTTATGCCCATTGCCGCTCATCCTCCCATCGTGCACCACGGTGAAGAGCCTGGTTCTGTCTTGTAGGAAAGGATCTGTCACAAGAGGTTTGTTGCTTGCTGGAGGCTCAGATACAGGATACTACAGAGAGGCTGCCAAGGCTCGTCCAGTCCTTTGACCTATTACCCCTTACTGCTCATTTGTGTGGATGCTGGTAAACCTGAAAAAAAAAGAGACCTAGAGCAAATCACAAGTGACAACAGAGGTCTGGGAACAAGGGTGAAGCACATGGGAGCCCAGGTGTTCTTCTCAATACTGCAGGTGAAGGGAAAAGGCTCCCGTAGGAGCAGATGCATCCTATAGGTTAACACCTGGCTGCACAGCTAGTGTCCATGGGATCCTAATTGATTGATGAGGACTGCTGAGAAGGAACAAGAACCACCTGTCAAAGTGGGGCATCTTTGCCAACTTGGGGAGGAGGACTTTGAACCAGGTCTGACAGGTCATGATGACCAAAGCCTGAAGAGAAATAAAGGAACAGGGGCATGGAGAAAGTACCCAGGGGACAGATAGGCCCTCACTTTCCCTGTGAAAGCATCACAAGTGGGAGCCCATCTCGAGTGCCTGCACATAAAGGCATGCAGCATGGAGGGGACACACACACGACAAAACCAAGAGAAATCAATATTCTGGGCATGGTTGCAGGGCTCTGTTCTCATTGGGACTACAGAGATGTGGAGGATAGGTGCAGCCATGGATGGATGAAGCTCTTCAGAAAGGACAGGCTGGACAAAAGGCAGGGAGGGGTTGTGCTCTGCGCAAAGGTGTGCTGGGTTTGTGTGTGTGGTGGGGGTTTTTGGTAGTGGGGGAGGGGGCCACAGCGGTGGCCCCCTGTGAGAAGCTTCTCGAAGCTCCCCCGGCTCCAAGTTGGGCCCGCCTCTGCGCCAAGGCCGAGCCAATTAGCGACAGTGGCTGCGCCTCTGCGGTAACTTATTTAAGAAGGGGACCCTGGGAGGAGGAGTTGGAGTTGGGAGGAGGAGTTGCGAGGAGAACATTTATGCGAACACCAAGGTCAGTGGAAGAAAGGCGGGGGGAAGGTGCGCTGGTGCAGAGCCCCCGCCTGCAGCCTGTGGTGAGACAGCAGGGGCCACCCCCCCCCGCCATCCATGGAGGTCCATGGTGGAGCAGCTGTCAATCTGCAGCCTGCGGAGGACCTCACACCGGAGCAGGTGACTGTGCCCGAAGGAGGCTGGGACTCTGTGGGAGGAAGAAGCCCCCGCTGTTGTAGTTTGGCGCTGGGAGGACTGCAACGTGTGGGGGTGACCCACGCCAGAGCGGCTCAGGGAGAGCTGAGCTGCAGCCCGTGGGAAGGACTCACAGCGGAGAAAGTTTGTGGAGGACTGTCTCCTGTGAGAGGTGAACCATGCTGGAGCAGGGGAAGAATGCGAGGAGTTCCTCCCCCCCCCTTCCCCGAGGAGGAAGAAGCGGCAGGACTGACTGCACCCCCCATTCCCTGCCCCCTGCACTGCTGGGGGAAGGAGGTAGAGATATCGGGAGCAAAGCTGAGCCTGGGAAGAAGGGAGGGGTGGGGGGAAGGTGGTTTTAAGATGTGGTAATGCTTCTCACTCTCCTACCCTGTCTGTTAAGTGTTAAGTGTTGTTTTTAGTGTCTGAATTAAATTTATGTTCTTTTTTTCTTCCCCTAATAAGTCTTCCTTTTGCCCGCGACCATAATGGGTGAGTCATCCCTCCCTGTCCTTATCTCAATTCCCAAACCTTTTGCTTTATTCTCTCCTTCCCAGCGATGGGGGGGGGGGGCGCAGGGAGGGTAGGGGGGAGTGAGCGGCTGCGTGGTGCTCAGTTGCCCTCTGAGCTCAAACCACGACAAAAGGAGTGGCTCAAACACACAGAGCTTTGCCCTGGGGCAGGGGAGGAGCCAGTCAAGAGAACAGGAGTACAAGTTAGAGAACAGACCAACACAGGTGATGCCTGGGTGTACTGGTTTTGGCTGGGATAGAGTTAAATTTCTTCATAGTAGCCTGTATGGGGCTATGTTTTGGATTTGTGCTGAAAACAGTGATGATGATAAGGCAGGGATGTTTTCGTTATTGCTGAGCAGTGCTTACACAGAGTCAAGGCTTTTTCTGCTTCTCACACCGCCCTGCCAGTGCGTAGGCTGGGGGTGCACAAGAAGTTGGGAGGGGACACAGTTGGAACAGCTGACTCCAACAGACCAAAGGGATATTCCATACCATATGACGTCATGCTCAGCAATAAAAGCTGGGGGAAGAAGGAGGAAGGGGGGGACATTCAGAGTTATGGGGTATATCTTCCCAAGTAACCCTTATGCGTGATGGAACCCTGCTTTCCTGGAAATGGCTAAACACCTGCCTGCTGATGGGAAGTAATGAGTGAATTCTTTATTTTGCTTTTTGCTTGCATGCGCAGTTTTTGCTTTACCTATTAAACTGTCTTTATCTCAACCCACGAGTTTTCTCACTTTTACCCTTCTAATTCACTCCCCCATCCCACTGGGTGGGGAGTGAGCGAGCAGCTGTGTGGTGCTTAGTTGTCGGCTGGGGTTAAACCACGACACTGGGGAGATGTCTGCTATAGACCACCTGATCAAGAGGAAGTAGAGGAAGCCTTCTTTACGCAACTGGAAAAAGCCCACACGACCACAGGCCCTGGTACTCATGGGGGACTTCAACCACACCAATATCTGATGGAAAGGCAACATGAAAGGACAAAAAATGATCCAGGAATTTTTTGGAGTGTGTTGAATACAAGCTCTTGATGGAGACAACAAGCCAACTAGGGGAAGATGTTGGACCTGTCACCCACAAACAAAGAACAGGTTGGGGACATAAAGGTCAATGGCACCCTTGGCAGCAGCCACAATGAGGATGAAGTTGAAGATCCTGAAAGAAGTGAGCAAGACACATAGCAAAATTACAGCCCTGGACTTCAGGAGAGCAGATTTTGGCTTGTTAAAGGACCTGCTTGGCAGGACACTATGAGAGACTGTCCTAAAGGGCAAAGGGCTCATGAGGGCTGGTTGATCCTCAGAAAGACAACCTTCTCAAAGCACAAGAATAATCCACTCGGACATGCAGGAAGTCAAGCAAGCGTGGCAGAAGGCCAGCATAGGTGAACAGGGGATTCCTGACTGAGCTCAAAGACAAAAAGGAAGTACGCAGAAGGTGGGAGCAGGGAATGGCTACCCAGGAGGAATACAGAGATGCATGCAAGGATTTAGTTAGGAAAGCCAAAGCTTGCCTGGAGTTGGAACTAGCAAGAAATGTGAAGGGCAACAAGAAGGGCTTCTGTAAGTACAGCATCAGCAAAAGAAAGGCTAAGGAAAACATGTGCCCACTGCTCACCGGAGCACGGAATCTAATAGCTAAGGACATCAAAAAGACTAAGGAACTCAGTGCCTTCCTTGCCTCAGTTTTTTATGGGTAAGGTTGGCCCTCAGGTCTCCCAGATCCCCGAGCCTAGTGGCAGACCCTGGAGCAGGGAAGTATTACTCACAGTAGAGGAAGACTGAGTTAGGGAGCACTTGAGCCAACTGGACATACACAAGTCCATGGAACCAGACAAGATGACCCTGAGGGTTCCTGGTGACTGGGAAAAAGCAAACATCACACCCATCTTCAAGAAGGAGAATCCAAGGAGATAAAGACTGGTCAAACTCACCTCAGAATCCGGGAAGGTTGGGGAACAAATCCTCCTGGAAGCCATGTCCAGGCACACAAAGGAACTGGGCTTGCTCCAGTATGCCCATGTCTTTCTTGTACTGGGGAGACCAAAAGTGGACACTACTCCAGATAAGGTCTCACAAATGCCAAGACAAGAGGGGGAAAGGATCACTTCCCTGGAACTGCTGGCTGCACTGTTACTAATACAGCTCAGGATGCTGTTGTCCTCCTTTGCTGCAAGGGTACACTGTTGGCTCATGTTCAACTTGTTGTCCACCAGGACCCCCAGGGCCTTTTCTGCAGAGCTGCTTCCTAGGCAGTCAGCCTCCAGCCTGTACTGTTGCATGGGGTTATTCCAGCCCAGGTGCAGGACTTGGCATTTGATTTTGTTGAACTTCATGAGGTTCCCGTCAGCTCGTTTCTCCAGCCTGTCCAGGTCCCTCTGAAAGTCAGCCCTGCCCTCCAGCATATTGACTGCTCCCCCCAATTTGGTGTCATCTGCAAACTTGCCAAGAGTGCACTTTGTCCCCTCATCCAGGTAGTTAATGAAGACATTAAACAGCATTGTTTCCAGCACTGATCCCTGAGGGACCCCGCTAGTTACTGGGCCCCAGCTGGACTTTGCATCACTGATCACAACTCTTTGAGCCCAGCAGTCCTGCCAATTTTCCACCTGCCTTGTCACCCACTTATCTAGCCCATATCATACCAATTTGGTGATAAGGAGACTGTGAGAGAGTGTGTCAAAAGCCTTTCTTCAGTCAAGGTATACAACATCCACTCCCCTCCCCTTGTCAACAGAACCAGTCACCACATCATAGAAAGCAATGAGGTTGGTAAGGCATGATTTGCCCTTGGTAAAGCCATTTTGGCTGCTCCCAATCACCTTCTTGTCCTTCATGTGTTTAGAAATGGCTTCTAAGAGCATTTGCTCCATAACCCTTCCAGGGACTGAGGTGAGGCTGGCTGGCCTGTAGTTCCTTGGATCCTCCTTCCCACCCTTTTTGAAGATGGGTGTGACGTCTGCCTTTTTCCAGTCATGAGGAACCTCCTCCAATTGCCATGACCTTTCAAAGATGATAGAGAGCAGCCTCACAGTGACGCTGGCCAGCTCCTTCAGCACCCTCAGATGCATGCCATCCGATCCCATGGGCTTGCGTATGTCCAGGTGGGTTAAGTGATTCCTAACTCTTTCTTCCTCTACTGTGGCTACTGCTTCACTCCCCCAGACTGCTGGGATGCTCAGGGACCTGGGAGGCTTGAGGGCAGACCTTACCAGTGAAAAATGAGACAAAAAAGGCATTGAGTACCTCAGCCTTTTCCCTGTCGCTTGTCACAAGGTCCCCTGGCCCACTGAACAATGAGCTCACACTCTCCTTAGTCTTCATTTTGCTACCGATGTACTTAGAGAAACCTTTCTTGTTGCCCTTCACCTCCCTTGCTAGGTTCAACTCCAGCTGAGCTTTGGCTTTCCTGACTGCATTTCTACTTGCGCACGCAGTGTCTTTATATCCCTCCCAAGTAGCATGCCCCTGCTTCTACCTCCTGTGTACTTCCTTTTTGTGTCTGAGCGCAGTCAGGAGCTCCCTGTTCATCCATGCTGGCCTTCTGCCACACTTGCTTGACTTCCTGCACATTGCAAATGGACCGTTTTTGTGCTCTGAGGAGTTTGTCCTTGAAGATCAACCTGCTCTCCTGGGCGCCTTTGCCTTCCAGGGCAATTTCCCATGGGATCCTGCCAAGCTGGTCTCTGAACAGGCCAAAATCTGCCCTTCTCAAGTCCAGGGTTGTAATTCAGCTGTTTGTCTTGATCACGCCTCTCAGGATCTTAAACTCCACAGTCTCATGGTCGCTGCAGCCAAGGCTGCCCTCGACCTTCATACCATCAACCGGTTCTTCCTTGTTTGTGAGTAGCAGGTCCAACAGTGCATTTTCCCTAGGCGGTTCACTGATCACCCGCATCAAGAAATAGTCTTCTGTATGCTCCAGAAGTCTCCTGGATTGCTTGCGCCCTGTCGCATTGTCCTTCCAGCAGATACTGGGGTGGTTAAAGTCCCGTGTGAGTACCAGGGCCTGTGACTGTGAAGCTTTCTCCAGCTGCCTAAAGAAGACTTCATCTACCTCTTCTTCTTGATCAGGAGGCCTGTAGCAGACACCTAGTACAGCGTCACCTGTGCTGGTCTGTCTTCCAGTCCTTACCCACAAGCTTTCAACTGCTTTGTCACCTGTCCTAAGGTAAAGCTCCATGCATTCAAGCCGCTTCTTTGTGTAGAGCCCACCCTATCTTTCCTGAAGAGCCTGTATCCCTCCATTGGAGCACTCCAATTGGGAGAGCTATCCTACCACATCTCCATAATCCCAATGAGGTCATAGCTCTGCAACTGTGTACGGACTCCTAATTCCTCCTGCTTGTTCCCCATGCTACACACATTTCTGTTCAGGCATTTGAGATGGGCCCCAAGTCGTGCTGCTTTTACAGGGCAAGTGTGAGAGCCTCCCCTGTCATGCTGTCCCCCAGATACGTTTGTTCTGCCCCTTGTGCCTTCACTTCTCTTCAGGTTACGGTAACCCTCCCCTGGCATACCTACTTTAAAGCCTGCCTCACTTGGTTAGCAAGCCTGTTTGCAAAAACACTCTTGCCCCACTTTGTCAGATGTATCCCATCCTTGCTCAGTAGCCCTCGCTCCTCAAAGAGGGTCCCATGGCCATAGGAGCCAAAGCCCTGCCTGTGTGACACCGGCCACACAGTCAGGTCTTGACCCACTGGATGAGTCCACTTCTACCTGAGCCTTTCCTCCTCACTGGCAGAATTGAGGAGAATACCACCTGGGTTCCCATGCCCTTCACCCTCACCCCCCCAGAGTTCCGTAGTCACTTGTGAAATACTCCAGGTTACCCCTGGCAGTAACATTGGTACCCGCATGGAAGTGCAGGAAGGGGTAATAATCCGAGGCCCAGACAAGCCTTGGCAGTCCCTTTGCAACATCCCGGATCCTGCCCACTGGCAAGCAAAAAGCCTCCTGAGACATCAGTTTGGGTCAGCAGATAGGTGCCTCTGTCCCCCACGGGAGGGAGTCTCCAACGACTGTCACTTTCCTTTTTCCCTTTGTGCAGACACAAGGTTTGGGCTCAGCTGGCTCTGATGCATACCCTGAAGGGTCTTGTTTGTCCCCACCAGTGCCCAGGGCACTATACCCAGGGCAGTTGCAGGTCTGCAGGTGGAGCAGGAGCCTTTCTTCCATTTGCCAGAAGTCACAAGCTTCTAGCCTTCTCCATCTTGACAGCCACCCTCAGCTACCTGTTTGACCATGGTCTCTAGCCTTCCTTGCTGTGTGTGGCTCAGACTGTTGTCTCTGCAGAGTTTCTGCAAAGACCCTGTCAATCTCCTCATTGTCCTCCCTGATGATTTGCAGCCTGCTCACCGCTTCCTGCATCTCCTTCACCTGGTGACTCAGCACCTCAACCAGAGCACATCTCTCACAGGAGATGCCACCACTGCCCCCAGTCCCACAGAGAGGCCCCAGGCACTCTCTGCAGCCCGAGACCTGGGAAGTGTCGTCCTCCCACCCCGCCCCAACTCTGTTTGGATCGAGTGTGCCAAGGGCATTATCACCAGTCAGTGCTGGGGAGTGTGCCCTGCTTCATGTTGAGACCATCGCTGCACAGTCTCCAAGCAGCCCCACGCAGTCGTCAGCATAAGTGCCTGTCCCCTCTGCACCACGGCCGTGTTAATAACTGCTGTGACAACTACCATGTCACTATCTGCTGCTTGCATCAAGCCTGCCTCCCATCTCTCAATCGCGGCAAATTGGTGACCCCGACGTGATCCGAGTTCGGGACGCGATCGGGTCAAAGAACCGCCTATCTGTGCGGCAGGCTGCGAGTCCCATGGAACATTGAATGAGCTGCTGAAAGGAAGCAGGAGCCGGCCGGCCTGAAATCCCTCTGGAGTAGAGAGGTGAGCTGTGGGAAACATGGGGAATCAAGCGTCTTCCCCCGAGAGAGACGTATATGAGCTTATGAAAGCTCTTCTTCAAAAGCATGGGAAAGTTATCTCTGGGCACGACCTTAAAGCCATGCTTAAATGGGTAGAAATGAAGATACCCGCTGTAACTGCTTCTAATATTTTTACGCGGGAACTTTGGGATGATGTGGGGGTGAAGTTGTGGGATTCTGCCACATCGGGGAATGTAGAAGCACAGCATATGCTCCCGTGGTGGAGGATCATTTTTGAAGCTTTAAAAGCTCAAGAGGAGAGTAATAATGGCGACGTAAAGACTAAAGGGAATACCCCCGCCGCCCTGACCGTTACTCCCACGGTCCCTTCTCCGCCTTCGGAAAGTCAAAGCTGCCACGGACCCCCAGAGGTCGGCGCCGCAAATTATCCTGTGGGGGAGGACTTCTTTGATTCAGGGCCGGTAGATCCCGAGAAGGAGCCGGACTTATGTCCCCCTGACCCACACGACGCATGGGCTAATATAAAACGCCAAGCCTTAAAGGAAGGGGATCTCGAGATTGCAAAAATGATAGTTGCTCCTGTGATTTATCAGGGCCGGGGGGCACAATGGGAAGCCTTATCTTTCTCTGTAATTAAGGAGTTGCGCCGTACTGTCACTGAGCATGGGCTTTCCTCTCCTTATTTCGCAAGCCTGTTAACTTCGGTTTTTGATACCTATGTAATGACTCCTCATGATTTAAAATCCTTAGCGCAATTACTGTTAACTCCGACTCAGTTTTCGTTGTGGGAGTCGCACTGGAGGGGAGGGCTCCAAGTTCTTCTCCGTGCATTTGCGGGTCATGCTAATCAAGCTGTGGCTGCTTTAACTATAGAGCATCTTACCGGCACGGGTCAGCACACTGATCCGGTAGCCCAGGCTCGGGATATCCCTCGGGAGGCTCTAGAAGCGATCCGTGAGGAAGCGAAAAAAGCCTTTTTTAAGGTCCCAGACACACAGAAGCCACAGAAAGCTTTTACAACTATTACTCAAGAACCTCGAGAGCCCTATATGCAATTTATTGATAGATTAAAGCAGGCTCTGGAGCGTCAGATAATGTGGAAGCGCGGGACATTCTGTTGCTGAAACTGGCTGTTGAAAATGCTAATGTGGATTGTAAAAAACTCCTGAAATCCCTTCCTAATCCGAATCCTACACTGGTTGAAATGGTGGAGGCTTGTAATAGAATTGGCACTGTGGATCATAAATTTGAGGCCATGGCTGCTGCCCTTGCAGCCATGCGCGGTCCGTCAAGCTTGGGAAATTGCTATGGCTGTGGTAAATCAGGGCATTTTAAAAAGAATTGCCTGACTATGAATGCGGGGGCTAGGCACCAAGCCCCTGGGGTTTGCCCTAGATGTCGAAAAGGGCGTCATTATGCTAATCAATGTCGGTCTAAGTATGATTTTCAGGGTCAACTGATACAGGGAAACTGGTCGCGGAGCGCGAGGCAGCGACGCGCGCAGACACAAATGCCGCAGCCGACATTCCAGCCGCAGCCAGCATTCCAGCCCTCACAGAGGGAAGCAGCAGCGTCTCAAGTCTTCGTCCAGCAACAGCCGGGAGCGCAGGATTGGACCTGGCAACCGCCCACACAGTAACATTACTTGATTGTTCAGTTCACTTGCTGTCGACAGATATCTCGGGACCCTTACCCCCTAAAACACAAGCGCTGTTGTTAGGAAGGTCATCTACTACATTATCAGGGCTTTTTGTATTACCAGGGGTCATTGACTCTGACAGTACTGACGAAATTAAAATTATGGTATGGACTCCATTTCCTCCCTGCACGATACCTAAAGGTAGTCGTGTAGCGCAATTAATATTGATTCCTGCGGGGACGAACTCCCCCGCTCCTAGTCAATCTTATCAAAGGCAAGGAGGACTTGGGTTTACAGGGAACCCATAAATTCTATGGGTGCAATCTATTTCTCAGAAGCGACCCGTATGTCAATGTACCCTTATTCGTGGAGAGCAGCAAGTAGTACTAAATGGAATTATTGATACTGGAGCTGATGTCACGATAATATCTCTGGCTAAGCGGCCTCCACAATGGCCTCTGGCTAATGTTTCCTACACATTAGCTGGAATTGGAGGAACTGGTAACAGCCGTCAAAGTGTGGAATTAATTCAGATTCAAGGTCCAGAGGGGCATATAGCCTCTGTTAAACCTTTTGTGTTACCTGTCCCTCTGATCCTGTGGGGACGTGATGTGCTGTCCCAGTGGGGAATGTCCATTCGGACCCATTTTAGAGGGGGCCATTGAAGCGCGCGACACCCTTAAATTGACATGGAAGACCGATACCCCTATTTGGGCAGATCAATGGCCCCTACCACTGGAAAAGCTTCGCGCCCTCCAAGAATTAGTTACAGAGCAATTAACAAAAGGGCATATTGTGCCTTCTACCAGTCCTTGGAACTCGCCTATTTTTGTCATTAAAAAACAAACCGGCAGGTGGCGCTTGCTCCACGACCTCAGAAAAATTAACGACGCTATGGAAGACATGGGGGCTCTCCAACCAGGACTCCCGTCCCCTATTATGATTCCTCGAAATTGGTGTTTGACTGTTATTGATCTTAAAGATTGTTTTTTCAATATTCCACTGCACCTTGATGATGCTCCTAAATTTGCCTTTTCAGTTCCAAGTGTCAACATGCAAGCTCCGTTGCAAAGATACCAGTGGGTTGTGCTGCCACAAGGAATGAAGAATAGTCCTACAATTTGTCAGTGGTATGTAGCTAAAGTACTTAGTCCTGTTAGGGCCACGATGCCTAATGTTTTGTTATATCATTATATGGACGATATCTTGGTGGCCACACAACATCACGAGGTCATGGAGGAAGCTATAGCCCTTGTCACGGCTGCTGTCAATTCGGCAGGCCTCTGTATTGCGCCGGAAAAAATTCAAAAAATATCACCATGGAAGTACTTAGGTTGGCGTATCAGGGCTCAGACTATAGTTCCTCAACCCTTACAGATACAGACAGACATTAGAAACTTGCATGATGTACAGAAATTGTTGGGAACAATCAATTGGGTCCGACCGCTGTTGGGAATTTCTAATTCAGACTTAAGTCCTTTATTTGAACTGCTTAAAGGGGATACTGACTTGTGTTCCCCTCGCAGTCTTGGCTCTGAGGCTGTTGCCTCTTTGCAAAAGGTTGCCACAGCGATCTCCAACAGGCAAGTTCACCGGTGGGCTCCTGAATTACCTTTTCATCTCATTATTTTAAATCCTGCTCGACAGCCTCATGCACTGATTTTTCAATGGGACTCTCAGAAGCCAGACCCATTGTTAATTATTGAATGGATTTTTTTGCCAAATCAATCTACAAAAACTATTTCAACACAGCATGAGATGTTTGCTTCTTTAATAATTAAAGCCAGACAACGTTTACTAACATTATCAGGGGTAGACTTTACTTGTATCTGCCTACCTGTGACAAGCATGTATCTACAATGGCTTTATCAGCAATCAGATGTTTTTAGTATGGCACTGGCAGACTATATGGGTCAACTCACATCCCACCCACCTTCACACAAACTGCTTAATGCTAATATTCACTTGATATCCAGACCGAAAAGAAGTGATCAGCCGTTACAAGCCCTTACTGTATTTACGGACGGGTCTGGGAAATCACACAAATCAGTCATCTTATGGTGGGACGACCAGCACGGATGATGGGACTCAGACATAGAGACCGTTCCTGGTTCTCCCCAGATAGTGGAACTGGCTGCAGTTGTTCGAGTTTTTCGAAGGTGGTCTACACCACTTAACCTTATTACTGATTCAGCTTATGTTGCAGGGATTGTTGAGCGAGCTGAAGCATCTGTATTACGTGATGTCTCACATTCTGAGCTGTTTGTTTTATTACAAGAGCTTATCTTTCTTTTGGATTCTCGCCCTCATCCCTATTTTGTTATGCATGTCAGATCACATACTTCTTTACCTGGTTTTATTGCAGAAGGGAACCGACAAGCAGATATGCTGACATTACCAGTACAGGTATTGCCGGATCGCATAGCACAAGCTAAACTCAGCCATTCCTTTTTTCACCAGAATGCTGGAGGTCTCAAACGACAGTTTGGACTTACCTCCCAACAAGCATCTAATATTATCGCCGTGTGTCCTGACTGCCAAAGGCATTCTTTCCCATCGATAGCAGGAGGGGTTAATCCTAGAGGTCTACAAAGCTTACAACTATGGCAAACAGACGTTACGCATTATCCAGAATTTGGTAAATTGAAATATGTTCATTCTTCCATTGATACCTTTTCAGGCGCTTTGTTTTCTTCCTGCCACACAGGAGAGAAGGCGCGTGACGTTCGGAAACATTTAATGCGTGCTTTTGCCACCTTGGGCATACCTTCTCAGATAAAAATGGACAATGGTCCTGCATATGTCTCAACTGCAACAAAAACCTTTCTTGACTCCTGGGGTGTAATTCACACTACTGGCATCCCTCATTCCCCTACAGGTCAATCTCTAATTGAACGCTCTCACCAGTCTTTAAAGCGCTTACTACAACAACAAAAAGGGGGAGTAGGGGCTGCCACCCCTAAGGAACGATTACAGAAAGCTTTGTATGTTTTTAATTTTTTGAATTGTTCTTTGCTAGATAACAATCCTCCGATAGTTCGACATTTCAATGCGAATACTTCGAGACACGAGTTAAAGCCCCAGTGTTGGTTCGCGACCCGGAAACAGGTAAAATAATGGGACCATATCCTCTTGTCACGTGGGGAAGAGGCTATGCTTGTGTCTCTACAGAAAAAGGCCCTAGGTGGATTCCAGCAAAGAACGTGCGTCCTTTCCATGAATCCCTGCCTCAAGCACCTGACAAGCCCAGCGGGGACTCTACTCAACCTCCAGATCATCCTCCGGAACAACTTCCTGACCTTCTTGAGGCCACGGAGGACACCTACGGAGCTTCATAAACCGGGGATCGTTAGATGGGCCAGAGCAAAGAAGTATTTGTGATGATAATACAGAATTTTGGTCTTTTAGTCACCGCCTTTTTGCTTCTTTTTTGCTACCAGGAGCCGCTGCTGGGAAAGCGTTAGCAACATTAGATAAGCTTGGCTGCTGGCTTGCTAAACAGACGAATGCCACTAGCAAGGCATTGTCTGGTCTTCTGTTAGATGTAGATAGTGTTCGCTATGCCACATTGCAAAATAGAGCTGCTATAGATTTTTTGCTTTTAGGACAAGGCCATGGTTGTGAAGATTTTGAAGGTATGTGCTGTATGAATCTCTCTGACCACTCGGAATCGATTCATGCCAGTATTCAACAACTTAAAAAGGGAGTCTCTAAACTCCGACAAGATGATCGGTGGGATTGGTTAGACAAACTCTTTGGAGAGTGGGGGCTATCAGGCTGGATAAGAAGCTTAGTGAAGGTTATTGTTTATGTTTTAACTGTTTTTATTCTCTTATTGTTTTTTTTACCCTGTTTGTTACAATGTCTGCAACGATTGATGGAACGCTCCGTGAAGAAGATTCTTTTTGTGTAAAAGGAAGGGGGAGATGTCGGGTACGACTTGAAGGACTTAGACAGAACGGCCTGTACTGCTCCGTTGTTAGAGGGGGATGTACTGGAACTTGTAGGCTACAGACCTTGGGAGGCCTGATAAAGGGAAGAGAAAAGCGCTGGGAAAAGTGCTGATATGGTGAAGAATTGTTAACCTGTGAGTCATGCTTGATAAACGGCCAAAGACGGTGCTGACAGCAAGGAATTTAGAGTTTTTTATAGGAGCGGCTTAGTTGCTATTAGTCCACTTGATAAGTGTTAAGTAGCTACCAATTAGCACGCGCTGATAAGAATTATGAAGCTTAGCAACCAATCAATTTAACACACGCATCTTCTGATTTTCTATAAAACTGAGTGTTACATGTAATAAAGTGGAGAACTTTGCTTGCATCAAGCCTGCCTCCCGTCTCTCAATCGCGGCAATCTGCTGCTCTCTGTGAGCCAGATCCTCCCTAATCAGGAGTCAGCCTTTCTGTGTGCAAACTGCTGTGCAAACTGAGAGCAGCCCCTGCAGCGTCCCGGGTGCCCTGCGCCACAAACTGCCCCTGCTAGTGGCCACACCTCTGTTTGCAGCGCTCTGGGCTGCTGCACGCCCTAAGGAGCAACTAAATAACAAAATCATTGCGTGCTTTGTAGAGGCTAGGAATTTCTATGTGTTTGGAAGATGTCATCTTTTTCTTGTACTTGTAGAGATGCTCAGTATACTGAAAGACTGATGGCAGATGCACCAGGTGTAGCTGTTTATTGGTGGTGCATCAATCAAAAGATGTTAATGAGGCCCTACGTTTTAGAAGCATGCTAAACATGAAGAAAAAATGGAAGTGAAATTTACTAAAGTAACTTGACTGTTTTCTAAATTACTGGTGTTAGAAGAGAAAAAATGAAAAAATCTGTTATTCTTGCTCTAAAGCAAGTTACTCTTGCTTTAGTACATATTCCAATATCCCTTTAGAGAGTCATTATTGACTTATATGAAATACAGCTTGACTAAATTATTTGCCTGTCGACTTCATAAATGTAAATTATGAACTGTCGACAAACGTTCTTAAAAATATTATTTATTTACCAAATGTATATCTTTAATACATTGCCTAGGCACCCTCATTTTGGGGGAGTTGTCTTTGAGCAAAGTTTTTCTCAACCTGCTATATAAACTGTTGTTGGATTGAATGTCCTATCAAGCTGATTCACCCATTCCCCAAAGCTTCATTTCAGAGACAAATTGCAGTACTTATTTTGATGAAAATTGCGGTTTTTAGGTTGAATATTTAATTGGCCTGAGGGATTATTTGTGACTTATTTCAGTAATGCTGTCATGATTTCTGGTGATGTAGGAGCTGACTACTGGGAAGAAGAACTTTTTTATAAGTAATACTGTGTTCAGTAAGGATTTAAAGTGTCTATTGTGTTAATTTCCTTTGACTGTGCAGATTGTCCTTGTTTGTTCATCTGACTCGGTTCTTTCTGGGGTGTCCTGTTGCCACAGAACTGGCCTTTCAAGGCCCAGGATGGTGTTTCGAGCGGTGTCATGGTTTACAGGGTATGTTTCTAGCCACCCAATAGTTGCTTCCATGCAGTGCTCGCCTTGGCAAGTTTGTGGCGGTATAGTCAATCTACCAGGCTTCGCTATATTGATATCCCAGGCACCGCCCGCTATTCCAGGGACGCTTTACTCATGTGGCTCGCTTCATTGTGGCGCGTGTTTTACGTTCACGGGTGGGTGGCCTCAATAGTCAGGTCCACCCCTCGATCACGAGTCCATCTGTACGCTGCATCTCTCCCTAGATGTCCTGATGTGTCATGGGCTCTCCAAGCTATGAATAGCTCACCCTTACTTTCACAGTCCAGCTCCACCTGAGCCACTCCAATTCTGGCAGCCTGGTCTACCTGCTTGTTGTTTTGATGTTCTTCAGTGACGCGGTTCTTGGGCACGTGAGCATCTACATGATGTGCCTTTACAGCAAAGTTTTTCTACCCAGGCAGCAATGTCTTGCCACAATGCAGCAGCCTAGATGGGTTTACCTCTGCACTGCCAGTTGGTCTGTTTCCATTGCTGTAGCAGGGTGTTTGCCACCATCCATGAGTCTGTACAGAGATGGAGTACTGGCCACTTTTCTCATTCAGCAATCTCTAGGGCCAGCTGGATGGCTTTCACTTCTGTAAACTGATTCAACTTGCCTTCTCCTTCGACGGCTTCAACGACCTGTTGTGTCATTGCTTTCCACTTCCGATGGTTTCCTACAACATGACAGGATCCGTCGGTAAACAGAGCATATTGCCTTTCACCTTCTGATAACTCATTATATGGTGGCGCCTCTTGGGCACGAGTCACCTCCTCGGGCGATGCACCAAAATCTCTGCCTTCTGGCCAGTCCACGATCTCTTCCAGGATTCCTGGGCGGTTGGGGTTCCCCATTCGAGCCCGTTGCATGATCAGCGCTACCCACTTACTAATCGGCATCTACTGTTCTTTGACGCACAGCAACCCCACAACAGAGGGTTGAATGGCTCTGAATGGCTGGCAAGGTAGACAGCTGTTTAGTCTTCTCTGTATCCACAGCGGCTACATGAAAGGCCCACTGGTACCCTTTTGTGCCCTTGAGGTACCCTCTCCTGAGGTAGTCTATGCCGTGGATGCACGGAGCCTCCGGGCTGGTAACAATGGGGTGCTTTTGCCACTTGTTCCCTGTTAGTCTCACCTCAGCCTCCAACACAGACAACAACTGGGATCCCTGTCAGTCCAGAAATCCAGATGTGTTCCGCCCCCTTGTACCCCAATGGCATCAGGGTACACTGTGCACTAGTGTCCACCCAGAGCCTTATACTCCCGTGGGTCTGATGTGCCAGGCCATCGAATCCATACAGTCCAGTACACTCCGTCATCCCTTTCCTTTGCCTGGCTGAAGGCAGGGACCCTCTATTCCTCATTGGAGTATTCACTGTCTGACCCCTGTGGTGTCAGACCAGAAGTCCTTTCACCAAAATCAAGAGGAGAGGCGTTCTCAGTCCTTCTTCTGCATCTGGGGGATTGCTGGTCGCCAGTTGCCTTCTACCGTCTCAACAGCACCTGGAACAAAAGCCTTCTTGGATGGCCTCTTCTTAGCAGCTGTCTTCCCCTGCAAGTCACATATGTGGGCTTCTAGCTTTGAGGTGGGCTCACCATCCCACTTCCTCGTGTTCCTCCCCCTGGTCATGCAGGATGATCCAGAGGGTGCCACGCAGCATGCGCCTGGGGCTCCCTTTCCCTCTGGCCAGGAGAGGCTGGCTCCGTGGGGTGCCCCTGACAGCCGAGATGCTGGCCCATGGAGATGAGGAGGATGAGAGATTCTCTTTGAAATGCTGGAGCTGGTGGGACAGTCTCTCCACAGTTGGTGTATTGAAGTCTGGCCACTCCATCATTGTCAGGGTGTTGGAGTACAACACCGGTGCATTCCGGACAAACCTCCTCCACATGGCCCGTGTACACTGGATGTCATCCAGATCTTTGGAGACCTGTTTTCTGTCCAGGTCCACTGTAGACAACTTCCACCAACGTTAATTCTCTCAGATACTGGATGCCTTCCTCAGTAATGGTCCACTTCCCTCGGTAATTTACAAGATCATCCTTGAGGGGATATCTCACCTTCACACTTGACAGGAGCCACCTCCAGAGGCTGAGAATTGTCACCTCTCTTCCAATTTCTTTGTCAATTTGCCAGTCCCTAGCTAGGGATACCAGCTGCTGGGCCTCCTTACCCTCTAATTCCTGACTGTTGGCCCCAGTATCCTTGCATCAGAGCAATCAGGCAGCAATCCGCTCACCTGGCTGAAGGCCGTAATCTTTCCGCAGATCTCAAAGTTCACTCAGGGTTAGGGACCATGTGGTTTCTGCCTCTTGGGTGAAGTCTGTCACTTCCTCCTCCTGTTTCTTTGTTGAAGAACCAGCTTCCTGATCAGAGCCTTCCTCCTCCTCCTCTCTTACTAATCAATGGTATGGACCTGTCAACCTCCACAGCCAGTGTTTCTTTTTGACTACTGGGGCGATTACTGTAGTTGGGGTTTGGGTCCCTGTCTCAACAATTGTGTCCTCAGATGTAAAGGCCCTCCTTCCCGTGCTCCTCTGATGGTGCTGAACAGAGGCTCAATAGGCACAGGCCATGCCCCAGTACAGCGCTAGGAGCTGCTGGGTCTCATTGGGGTAGGCAAGGCACCCTTCTGTCAAGTGGCGCACCGATTCAACGGGATTACGTGCCTGTCCAGGCATAAAATCCCAGGCTATCAGAGGTGATAACCACCTTAGGCATCTGCCCAAATCCTCCCACACACCCTGCCACTCAGGGATCGACCGCCTCAGGGCATGTCGACCGCCATTGCAGGGGGGGTTGGACTAGATGACCTTTAAAGGTCCCTTCCAACCCAAACTATTCTGTTTCTCTGTGGCCTCACCAACAAGGTATTTCCTCTTATGCCAGGATGAAACCAGGTTCCACGTACTCAACAAAAAGCCAATGATGTTTGTTAGATAACAGAATCAAACAGCTTACATAAAGATGTACAAGAACCTCAGGAGCCCGTGTCCTTGCCTGTCCCTTCTGAACAGTTTATAGCCATCGATTGCAGGGCTCCAGTCGTGGGGTCATGGACAGAGGCTGTAGGTGTAGGCAAAAGGTGAGGCTGCTCAGAGCCCTGACAGGATTGATCAGGATTAAAGTTCACTAGTGGAACATACCCTCACTCTTGATTCATGGACACACTCCCATTTGCAGGTGCCTTGAACAGTGGCATGGACTTGAGGTCCCAGTAGCTACCCAGTAGCCATGCCCAGACCCTGGGCCCTTTACCCAGTCACGGGCCATGGGAATTTCCAGATGTTCTCCTACTTGCCGGCTAAGTCCAGCTTGCAGTTTGTTAGCAGAACATATACGTACGCTTACAGACACACACAGAATAGAGATCGAGCTCACACAGAAAAGAGTTAGGAACAGAATTTAATAAGAAGATGGGACAGACTGCAGTGACTGCACGCAGGACTTGCCCAGACAAGCATACTGACTTGCTTACACACAACCAGCTCCTTTTATTCTCCCCTTCTCTCCATTTTCCCATGCTTGTTCTTCCTCCACCCACCTTAATCCCTCCCTTTCTCCACCTCAGTCTCCTCCCAAATAAACAACCCAACTCTAAATACTTTTTCCCCCATTGGTCCCAGTTTTGCTACATATTAACCTATATTTGGTATGTCTGATACCAGTTCCTAGGCACTCTCGGCCATGTATGCTATTAGGTTCCACTCCCCAAAAGGTCCCCAATGCTCCCTGTCAGGTGTCTGTGAAGTCTGGCCTTTTCTCACATCACTCGCCTTTAACCACCTGTGCCATCCCTCACAGAGCTGCCTGTAACTTTTGTAAGCTTAGAATCATAGAATGGTTTGGCTTGGAAGGGACCTTTAAATACCATCTAATTCAGCCCCCCGCCATGGGCAGGGACACCTTTCACTAGATCAGGTAGCTCAAAGCCCCGTCCAACCTGACTTTGAACACTTCCAGGGAGGGGGCATCCACAACTTCTCTGGGCAGCCTGTTCCAGTGTTTCACCACCCTCACAGGAAAGAATTTCTTCCTTATGTCCAATCCAAATCTACCCTCTTTCAGTTTTAAACCATTGCCCCTTGTCCTGTCACTACAGGCCCTGGTGAACAGTCTCTCTCCATCTTTCTTGTAAGCCCCCTTTAAGTATTGAAAGGCCGCAATAAGGTCTCCCCGGAGCCTTCTCTTCTCCAGGCTGAACAACCCCAACTCTCTCAGCCTGTCCTCATAGGAGAGGTGTTCCAGCCCTCTGATCATCTTCGTGGCCCTCCTCTGGACCCACTCTAACGGGTCCATGTCTTTCTTGTGCTGGGGGCCCCAGAGATAGACACAGTACTCCAGGTAGGGTCTCACGAGAGTGGAGTAGAGGGGCAGAATCACCTCCCTCAACCTGCTGGCCACGCTTCTCTTGATGCAGCCCAGGATACGGTTGGCTTTCCGGGCTGTGAGCGCACATTGCTGGCTCATGTCCAATTTTTCATTCCCCCAGTCCCTGCCTTGAGTTTCGGGGGCTTGAGAGATCTGGGAAGAGAGATTACCATTGAAAACTGAGAGGAAAATATTACTGAGTACCTCAGCCTTCTCCATGTCAGTTGTTACCAGCTCTCCCGCCCTATTTATTGGGGGTGGGGGAGTGCGCATTTTCTTTAATCTTCCTTTTCTGGCCAATGTACCTGTAGAAGCCCTTGCTTTCCTGATCCCATCCCTACACCTCTGGGTAGTGTCCCTATATTCTTCCCAGGATACACATCCCTGGCTCGACTGCCTGTGCATTTCCTTCTTGCACTTTAGTTTGACCAGGAGGCCCTTACTCAGCCATGCTGGTCTCCTGCCTTCCTTGCTTGATTTCTTACATGTGGGAATCGAGAGCTCTTATACTCTAAGAATAATGTCCTTGAAGAGTTGACAGCTCTGTTCAGCTCCTTTATCCGAGGGCAGTTTCCCAGGGGGTCCCATCCACTAATTCCTTGAACAACTGAACATTTGCTCTCCTAAAATTCAGGGTCCTGACTCTACTCTTCACCTGGCCCATATCCCTTAAGATCATGAACTCCACCAGGGCATGATTACTGCAGCCCTGGCTGCCACCAGTCTTGACCTCTCCAATGAAATCATCTGTGTTGGTAAGCAACAGGTCCAGTAACTCTCCTCCTCTGCACAGGCTGTCTATCACCTGGATTAAGGAGTTATCCTCGACGCACTCCAAGAGTTTCCCGGACCGCCTACAGCTTGCTGTGCTGCTCTTCCAGCGGATGTCAGGGTGATTGAAGTCCCCCAGCAGGATCAGAGCCTGCGAGCGTGCTGTTTCCCGTAGTCGAAGTAAGAATGCTTTGTCAACAGGCTCCCCTTGCTCGGGCGGCCCGTAGTAAACACCAGCCACGAGGTTTCCTTTGTTGGCTTGGCCCCTAATTTTTACCCATAAGCTCTGTTTTTCAAAGACAGCTCTGTGCAGTCAATCCATTCTTTTACGTAGAGGACAACACCCCCCCCCCCCGCCCCTCCTTCCTTGCCTGTCCCTTCTGAACAGTTTATAGCCATCGATTGCAGGGCTCCAAGTCGTGCGATTCGTCCCACCGCGTTTCGGTGGTAACGATCAGATCGTAGCTTTCTAGCTGCACAGTGGCTTCCAGCTCCTCCTGCTTGTTACCCATGCTGCGTGCACTGGCATTGAGGCACTTCAGCTGGGCTACCTACCTTGTCACCTTTTTAGAGGAACACACCTGAATTCCTTTGAGGCATTTCACAGGTGTTTCCCTGTTGGCTCCTAATACATCAGCAGCCCCTGGCTCTTCTCTGTTGCTCAAACCCGCATCCCCTTACCCCGCTAAATCTAGTTTAAAGCTCTCCGTATCAATGGCTGCCTTTAAGCTTAAAGTGTCCATGTTGATTTACCAATTCAAATTATATTCGTAACAGAGTTACAGATTAAAAAGGCTTTGTTGTTATACCACTGATTAACATTCTTCTTCTGAATGCCTTAGTTTTTCTTTGAACCCCTCTGCTATTGTCAACATCTTTAGTTCATCAGGTATAAATAGGATGGTATATAAAATAACTGATATAGTCCTCAAGGGTTTATACTCATAATTATTTGCCTTTTATTCTCTACAAGGCTGGGAAGT